>NC_084896.1:18512500-18812500 GCF_958979055.1 Alnus glutinosa | reverse complement strand
ATAGTTTAACTTGAAGATGCAAAAACGTTGATGTGACACTAATTGAAGTGGCTTTATTGGACAGAAAGACACGAAATAACTCATTTCATGTTTATAAATAAAAAGCTTATGTAAGCATTAGATGCATACTAATTTGGAGCCCTCACTCTTGGCCATTGAGAAGATATTGGGAAAAAAGTTTGAGAGGTCTCAAAACCCTAACCGTAGCCCCTAGCTATGTGGTGCATGCAGTGAGATCCAGGATTTTGATTCAGAGAACTTATTTCAAGATTGTTTATTTTATTTTTAAATGAAAAAAAAAAACTAAAGTTAATAAAAAATAAACATAAAATCTTTTTTAAAAAAATAATACACCGATCGCAAATTGCACTCAGACAAGTCAGATATAAGCATATGCTACATTCTGGCCAATGTAACATTCATTTATTCTTAGTTATAGACCAGTACTAACATCAGTATATAGCTAGTTCAAGAATGGGACATCATATGCCTGTTTGGTTGCTGTTTTGGAAACATAAAACTGTTTCCAAAACAGCAAACCAATTTGATCACTCTAGTATTACGTTTGCCTACCTCTTTTGAAACACAAAAGGGGTGAAAATGAAAACACCTAAAACACCAAATCTGAGAACCATTTCAACCTGTTTTTGAGAACAGTTCTCACCAACAATGCGCGAAAAAAACAAACGCGACTTGATTTTAAGTACACAATAGCAGAGGCGTGGAGGAATTATGCTAAGGCTAGTTCAAGAATGGAACGCCCGCGTTGACAGAGACGGAGCTAGAAGCTCTTATGGAAGGCCGTCCCTGCATGTTGAACAGGGCGTAGAAGAAGGGAAATTCAATAAAATGCCATGAAAGTTCTGTGCAATAATATGAAAGTTTTATGATTTGGTATTTAAGGGTCCTTCAAACCAATTGTATAACGAACATTTGCACCATAGAGATTTTCTATCATTTATGGTCAACCCAACAATCCCAGAGTTACGAAAAATAAAAATCTTAAAACCCCCAATTCTACTTGGCAAGAACTGCATATCTCTATTATTTGTTAAAGCGAATAATTCCAACCCTAGTTTGCACACCAAGCATATATACTTGCACCATAAGACAACTACAAGATTACCGAATTAAAGTAGAAGATGACTGATGATAATCCAGTATAAATGAGATTCCAAATGCAATAGATTTTCCAATGAAACTAAAGATATTGAAAAAAGGAACAAGGATATATAAATCGGTTGTCGAAAATTTATCAAATTCACATAAGTGCATATGTACAAGTAAAAGAAAGGGAAAGGCAAGAATGTCACACGTAGCAGTGAGAGTAATAACTTCCACTCATTGTTCCTCTTCTTTTTGGAAAGATTTTTCTCACTAACCAAACAACAGCATTAAAAAGGGAGAAACTGAAGTAATGCAACAGGAAACAAGAACAAAGAAATAACAACCCCATTGCGAATAAATAATAGTTCCACGCAATTTCCTCTTCTTTTCTATACGTTTTTCTCAGTAACCAAACAACATGAAAAAGAAACATTGAGATAATCAGAAAGTTTCTCGAACATACAAATTTGGGAAACGAAGTCTCCGAAAAGCAGCGAAGCCGGGAGTGAAGCAATGGGGATGCAAGAAAGTTATAAAGCAATAATGAAAAAATAACCAAAAGCAATATTCCAAGAAAACAACAGTGAAACGATGGCACAATTATCACGTTGCTGATTCATACATACAGGCGATGACACAATTTTATCGTCTCTAGTATGTAAGTATCTGGGATCGACCACATAATTTGTTCATCGTTGATATGAACATATCAGTGACGACTTTGTGTCCTTGCTCATATGTGCCTTGTACATTTTTTAAATTTACATAGCTTTAGTGATTACAATTGCTTGATCGCCCCATTAAGCAAGATAAAGAGAGAAGACCAGTAAGATTATAAACGACATTCGTTAATGAAGGAGTCTGTTTATAAACGACACACCTACCAACACTTTGTCAAAGGTGTTTCTAGGATTACCAAGTTGTAGATACATGGGTGACAAACTGTAGAATTACTAATAATTCTGCAGCTCTTCATAGGTTAAGTATGTCTTCCAATATATGATTCCCAGAAATAAGTCAGACATGACAGCTTCATCCTGCTCATTTTATGCATATCGTACGTGATCAATAGCATCTCCCAAAATCAGTCTCAATGGTACATGCATTTGTCAACCACGCACCTTTTAGCCCCTTTATTTCCTGACTTCATTTCCCATCGGAACAAGTTGGCCATTGATTCATCCCCATAACATAATTAAGCATCTATAGCTGATCACCATATACACATGTGGGGCTTTATTTGATGACCAACTAGCGGAAACAAAAATTTATCTACAACACTGATGAGCTGGGTTGTAGTTAGCTAGACATGCTTGTTTTTCAATTGAGAAAGTCCATGTAGTACTCTTGATCTTCTTTATCTTTCAAAATCAGTTCGGGAAAGGTAACCTGCAAGACATAGAAAGATATACCAAGGTAATTAAATAGTATCACCCAGAGAGTGCAACCACTAATTAAGTTCATGTTATTCTTATATTTTTAGATAATATAAGATTAAAAGTTAGAAGAATATATTGTTATAACACTAAATAGCTAAACCCAAGGCAGATCCATCAGTTTGGTCAAGTTGTTGTAATATCGAAACTAAAACTATAAGCTTAGGTAACTATGAGGTCCCTAGATATTAAAATTGAACTTTAGGTATCCCTGGATTGAATTTCTTAATCTAAATACATATTAAACCAGAAAACCAGAGAAACAAAATTAGTTTGTAATGTTGCAAACTTACCCCCAACTTGAGAGAATTGTCGATGTCTTGGTGTTGAGGAGGATTAGCTGAACTGCAAATATTGCTGGACTCAGATGACTGACCTTGTTCAATTACACGTGTTATATTGTTAAACTGATTCTCCATCTGCTGAAAGAGACATTTCCATCAATTGATCAAAAGTAGGGTAACGAAGAAAGAAAGAAATTCAATTAGGCCTGATACCAGTTTTAGTCGTTGGTTATCCTCCATCAGTTGGGCTCCCTACATTTAAAAAATGAGATCAATCAACAGATAAAAAGAAAGAGAGTGAGAGAGAAATCTTACTAAGACATGTTAGCCTTAACCACTTAGGTGATTTAGCATGGCATATATGTTTTTTTGGATGAATGGTGATAAATTAAAGAATAAGAAGAACTACAAATAGGCAGTTGTCCCTCCCAAGAGCGTGGGGGGAACACCAACTAACACAATTTACAATCCCAACAACAACCTCAACAAAACAAAGTTAGGGCCAACCTCAGGCACAAGAGAACAAAACCAACAACATAGAAACCCATAGACTATATTTTTTTAGAGATACCGCAGGACATAAAAATGCTTCTGTTAGTGAGCGAAGGAGAAAAGCCATATAGGAAACACACTGAGTCTAACTTGCAAAACAATATCTTGTGTTAGGTTTTTTGTGATGGAAAATTGTTGGGGTATAAGTTTAGGTTTAGGGTTTAAGTTGGTCTTAAAATATGGTCTCAAACTTGGATGAAAACTGAAGATCAGTAATTGTTGATCGCAAGCTCAACCGAAAGATGTTTGAATATCGCATGCCATACAATATCGCATGCCATACAGGACATGCTTTCCTTTTGTATGCTAATTCAATATATAGAACAAGTACACGGCTAGAGCAACTCATGTTTTTGAGTAGCTCTTTGTCATTCCTAAACCAATTGCTAATATTTTTTTCATGGTATCAGAGCCCTGAAGCTCTTTACACATCTAGACAAATGGCTCAATCATCAACATCCTTTACCCTTTCTATTTGCAATCTTCATAGCCTCATCACAACAATCTCAACTAAACTCAATTCCAAAAATTATCTTGTATGGCAAATGACCTTCGTTCCATTAATCCAAAATCTCAAATTGATGAATCATCTTACCCATGGTCCGCCTGATACAACAACAACAAATGAGGCAAATAAAGAGGTGCCCAATCCTAAGTATGAAGAATGGCAATCCACAGATTTACTGCTACGTAGTTGGATCATAGGAACATTGTCAGAAGAAGCTCTTGGACACGTTGGCCAAAATACTGCACATGAAATGTGGGGCTGTCTTGAAGAAACCTATCTTCAAGCAACCAAAGAAAGAGAAGTTCAGTTAAAACGTCAACTTCAGATGCCCAAACCAGAGTCGACTTCCTTAGATGATTATCTCATTCTTTTTAAATCTATTTGTGATAATCATGCAGCTATAGATAAACCAATTTCTGATGAAGACAAGGCTGTGCAGTTGTCTCATTGTCTTGGGAAAAAATATGATGTATTTGTCACAACCATGCTGTCTAAACCTCCATTTCCCACATTTAGTCAATTTGTCATAGCCTTACAAGGCTACGACAAGAGGTATGGTTCCGAGACTAGTGCAGAAAAAGAGGGATTTAATCCCAATCCAAATCTTGCATTTTTTGGTCAACGAAATGGTGGAAGAGGTCGTGGATCAAATCGTGGCAGAAATCAAGGCTCAATTTTCAATTCCAGGGGACGTGGATTTTCTCCAGCGAACCAAGCCAACACTCAGTATGGTCATGGGTTCACTCATGGAACAAACCGGTCATCTGAACCTTTTCATAACAACAATATTGTTGGTCAGTCTGCGCAAGAAAAAGGCCCTCCCAATCATTCCAATTCTTCACGACCAAATCAACAGTAATCTCATTCAAATTCAGCACCTCAATGTCAGATTTGTGGGCGCATTGGACACGTCGCAGTAAAATGTTGGTATCGGTATGACTACTCCTATGATACCAATGAAAATCTCACTCAAGCGTTTGCTGCAATTACGGTATCTGATCCACATGACTTTGATCCAAATTGGTATACCGACACTGGAGCAAATTCTCATATGACTTATGATTCAAGTAATCTTGATGATCCTCAAACTTACACTAGTAATGATCATGTGATAGTTGGTGAAGGTTCACAGTTGTCTATTTCTCATATTCGTAACACTATATTAGACTCTTCCCATAGAAAATTAAAACTTCAAGATGTGCTTGTTGTGCTTGATATTAAGAATAATTTAATTTCGGTTAGTAAACTACCTAAAGATCTCTCATGTGCTATTGAATTTATTTCTTCTGGTTTTAAGATCAAGGACAAAATCACGGGGCTAATCCTAGCAATGGGACGTATGCAAGGTGACTTATATGCACTTCATGAAGAGGGAGCAATTACGGCTTTGGCAGCAGTAAAATCTGGACGAGCACCCGAGCCTCTTCGACATCAAAGGCTTGGGCATCCTCATTCCAAGCTTTTACACAATTTAGTTTCAAACAAAAATTATTGGTATATGTAGTTGGTTAAAATCTCAAAATATATGTAGCAGTTGTCAGATGGGAAAAAGTTGTCGCCTTCCCTTTTCTTTGCATAATAAAATTGAAACTGCTCCTTTAAAAAAAATCATTGTGATTTATGGGTACCAACCCCTATTGCCTCTGTCCAAAATTACAAATATTATGTGGATTTTGTCGATGATCATACTAGATATACATGGCTATATCCATTGAAAAAAAAATCTGATTTTTTCAACACTTTCTTAATTTTTCAATGCATGGTGGAAAATCAGTTTGGGTAAAAAATTAAAATTTTTCAGTGTGATGGAGGAGGTGAATTTGAATTAAAGGAAATTTTGTCTCACTTAGAAACAAATGGTATCGTTTGACATGTCTCTTGTCCAGGTACACCAGAACAAAAAGGCGTTGCCGAACGGAAGCACAGACGCATTGTCGAAACAGGCCTGACCATGCTATTTCATGCTTAATTACCCAAACATTTTTGGGTGGATGCTTTTATGACCGTTGTCTTTTTCATAAATCGACTACCATCCTCCGTTCTCAAAATGGAGACACCATTTTTTAAATTACATGGCACTCATCTTGATTATACCTCATTAAAGGATTTTGGATGTAGGTGATTTCCCTATTTACGTGACTATCCCAAGAACAAATTCACACCAAAATCATATTTGTGCGTGTTCCTTGGGTATAGTCCTATGCACAAAGGATATAGATGCCTTCATCCACCCTAAAAAAGAGTATACTTATCTCGCCATTTACTTTTTGATGAGTCAATATTTTTGTATGCTAATCCAACATCACTATTTTCCCCTGCACAACAAAGTAGTGTTTTCTCTATATTCACAGAACTTGCAGATGGTTTTTTCAAGCCTTCCTCTTTTGGGCTTTCCGATGCAACCCCTCCTCAAGCAAGTAGTGATGCATCAGCCCTAGTTGATGCAATACCTATGGATGTTGCCCCCTCACACGGTGAACCAAGCCTTTCAGATCGAGCTTTCTTGAACCAACCAAGTAGCAGCCCACCAGATGACTTCTTGAACCAACCGAGTAGTGGCCCACCTGATGACCAAGCCCAGATCACTTCCGCCGCTCCAAGATCTGTCTACCTTGGACTCGGTTCTAGATTTGGCAGCTCCATCTTGCTTGGACCCGTGTAGCAAACCAGCGCAGGTACACACCTAGGCCCCTCCAACAATAGCCGACATCACCAAATCACCGGTTCCCGCTCAGTTTTCTCAAGCCAATAGCCGTGCTGCTCAGCTTCCAGGAAGCCACAATTCTCAGCTTGTTGCAAACACCGAAAGCCCCGATTCTCATATTGTTGGCAGCACTGATGGCTTGCATAATTACACTCCAAGTTCCCTAGCCGACAGCTCTACGTCTCAGCCTGTAGAAGCACTGATTCTTAGTCCCCTTCCTCTGCAGCAGCCACTCCATTACGCAGTCCTCCCCTCCCTGCCACTCATGTACTCCCTCCTCCCATCCAGGTTCATCCAGGTGAGTTATACATTGATTTGCCTCCACTTCCTATGGAAGCACGAACTGGTGACCCTTCCTCCCTTAATGTTCATCCAATGATCACTCGGCGTAAAGCTCGCGCCCACCTTGGCCTTGTCAGTTCCCGATCACCAACTCCAACGGAACCTCGTAATCTTTCTTCAGCTCTCCAAAGTCCTCCTTGGCTCTAAGCTATGAAAGACGAGCTCACAGCTCTGCATTAGCAACGCACATGGGACCTTGTTCCTTGTAACAACTCAATGAATGTCATAGGCTCCCGATGGGTTTTCAAAACTAAACTCAAATCTGATGGCTCCATTGAGCGCTTTAAAGCAAGGTTAGTTGTCAATGGGTACAATCAACTGGAAGGTATCGACTTTACTGAAACTTTTAGTCCTGTTATTAAACCCACTACTATACGACTTGTACTCTCTTTGGCTATTATTCATGGATGGCCCATTCGACAACTTGGTGTTAAGAATGCATTCTTGCATGGCCATCTTAAAGAGGTTGTCTATATGGAGCAACCCCTTGGTTTCCCCAATCCTACTTCCCCTACTCATGTTTGTTGCCTTTGCAAGGCCATTTATGGGCTCAAATAAGCACCGTGTGCTTGGTTTGATTGATTTAGCTCATTTCTATTACATCTTGGCTTTTTAGTAGAGCTGACTCCTCTCTCTTTATATTCAGGTCTCATACTGCCCTTGTTCTACTTTTAGTTTACGTAGATGATATTATTATTACTAGCAATCAAGCTTCTTTTTTGGCTAACCTTATCTCACAGCTCAATTCTAAATTCTACATGAAAGATTTGGGACCTCTCCATTTTTTCTTTGGGATTGAAGTTATTCCATTTTCGGGTGGACTATTTCTCTCCCAACAACAGTATGCCAGAGACATCCTTTCCAAAGCATCCATGTCAAGTTGCAATCCTACTAGCACCCCTTTTGCTAAAAAGTCAAGCTACACAGTCAGGATGCCTCTCTCGTTGATGCCACCAATTACCGCATTCTTGTTGGTGTCTTACAGTATCTCACCTTGACACGACCTGATCTCACACACGCTGTGAATCTTGTCTGTCAATTTATGCATCGACCCGGACTATCTCATCTTCAAGTTGTCAAACGCATTTTGCGTTACTTACAGGGTACACTACATTATGGGATACGACTCCTCTCTCTTTCCTCTCTTAATCTTTATGGTTTTTCTGATGCCCTGACACGCGACGCTTGAACACTGGATACTCCATTTATTTGGGTGCTAATTGTCTTTCTTGGACCTCCAAGAAGCAGCCCACCGTCTCTGCTCTAGTGCTGAAGCTGAATACCGAGCTCTAGCTTCTACTGCCGCTGAACTTACTTGGATAACATATCTACTCTGCGACATTGGTCTTCCTCTGCATCAACCTCCTACTTTATTTTGTGACAACAACAGTGCACTTCATATGACAATCAATCCCGTTTTCCACGCTTGTACCAAGCATATCGAACTTGATGTTCACTATGTTCGCAAAAAAGTCATTGCAGGTCTCCTTATTACTCGCTATGTTCCTTCTACCTTACAAGTGGCTGATATTTTTACCTAGGCCCTTCCTAAGGACCACTTTCATATTCTTTGAACCAAGCTTGGAGTTCTGCCTCCGCCGCCCTCCAGCTTGAGAGATAAAACCAAAGATCGAGCTTCACCGTAAAATATGGGAGAAAATATGCCTTTGGTTTAGGAAGAAAATATCTCTAGAATATGGAAGTTACCATTGTGGCTCTTGTCTTAGAAAGTATCCATACATGTATTGAAGACCTTGGTGGACCCACGTTGAAGATTGGAGATGTTACTGTTGTGTGGGTCTTGACTTAGTAAATTACCATGTATTGAAGACATTGGTAGATCCATATGTTAGAAAGTTACCATTGTAGTTTTGCCTTCTACAATATCGCATGCCATACAGGACATGCTTTCCTTTTGTATGCTAATTCAATATATAGAACAAGTACACGGCTGGAGCAACTCATGTTTTTGAGTAGCTCTTTGTCATTCCTAAACCAATTGCTAATATTTTCTTCAATGTAAAGGTGAAAGGAGTTTTGAATTTTTTATGAGAAAAAAGTGAAGAAAGTTGTTTGGTAATGTAAGGAAAGGAGTTTGATTTTTTATTTTTTTTTTCTAAAGAAAAAAGAAAGGCAAAACAATGGTATTCCAAACAGGCCCAAAGTCTTTCTCAAGTCCTTGGATGAACAAGTTTGGATTTTTGTTGAAAAGGGTTGGATTCAACTTGAAACTAACATAAATTCGTGGTTAAGGAAAAATTAAATTGTTGTTATTGGAACAATAAGGGTTTACATGCTACTTTTATGGTTGTTTCATAAGAATTCATGATAATATTTATGTGAAACTACCAAATATGAATGGAGGATACTAGAGGTTACTCATGAAGGTACCAAGATTGTTAAAAGCTATAAACTTCATATGTTGACCTCTAGATTCAAAGAGATTAGGATGAAAGATGATGTAACCTTTGATGTGTTCTATGCCCATTGGAATGACATTGTGAAATCCAATTTCATCCAAGGTGAAAAGATACTTGAAAATAGGATTGTTAGGAAGGTCAGGAGGTATTTACCAGAGCCATTTAGACCGTACCTAAGGTCACTACTATTGAAGAAAGCAAGGACCTTAACACTATGAAAATTGAAAAACTTGTTATAGACCTATGAACTCACTCTGCCTCAACCCAAGAAAAAGATCGTAGCTTTGAAAACTATTAAGGAAAAGGCCAATGACTCCTTTGATGAGGAATTCATGGATGTTGAGGACTTTGCATTAATTGCCAAGAAGTTCAGAAAATGTTTCAGACCTAGAAAGGATGAATATCGGAAACCCTTCAAGTCGGTTGAAAAGTCCAAGGGTGACTCCAATGAGAGTTAACAAGAAAGAAAAAATATAAGAATAAGAAAGAAAAGAGTACTCAACGCATCAGGTGCCATGTGTGTTATGGCTTTGGACATGTTTGGGCTGAATGTCTTGACTATAAGAGGTTCAAAGATAAGGCCACGAATGCTGCTTTGAGTGATGAGTAAGATTCTAATCACTCAAATAAGCTTGTTGATAAGAAACACAATTACATGGCATTTACCGCTTTTGTGAGGTGTTGTAGTGGGTTTAGTGTGGATGACACATTTGACAATGGTGAGTCATCTTATGATGATTCAGATGAGGAGGTGGATTTGAAAGCTACATACAATAATACTTTTAAAGAATGTACTAAATTGAATAATTTGACTTTTAAAAAACTTAATGAAGTTGAGCATGAAAAATGGACTTTGATTGTAAAACTTTTTGATTCACATGCTTTGGTTGTTTCATTGAAAAATGAGAATTGTGTGCTTAATAGAAAGTCAAGTCACTTGAAAATGATTTGAGATGTCTAAAATCATTTCAAAAAGTTATCTAGATATAAACTTGATTGTTTGTTGTGTGTGATCTTCCATCCTGTCTACTTCACATACCTTTCATGTCACTAAAGGTAAGATTGCATTCGTCCTTTTTCTACTGATTAAAAAGCTGTGTGATAATTTGTCTAAGTCTAAGTGAGGGCCTCCTCTTAAGAGATAACATACTTTTAAGTTTGTCCCTACTTGTCATCACTATGGTAAAGTTAGTTACATTCGACCAAACTATCATTACTAAAAAAAATTTGTTGCGTTTTTTATTTTTTTATGCTTGCTTCTATTTTGGTAACTTTATCTATGGTGCTTGTCTTAATATTTGTTTAATTTGTTGATTCGGGTTGCGTGTCTAAGTGTATTTTTAATCTTAGAACAAGCTAGAAAAACTTTTGCTTCTTTTAGAAAATAACCTCAAATTTCTCCTTTTCGAAGTTATAGTAAATGCATGAAATATCTTGAAAATTATAAAAGCTTGGCACATGGCCTTCCGCTCAAGGGCACTGATCTCTTCTACAAATCTTTCATCCGGAAACACGTAAAAGCTTTGTATGTTAAGACTCATGTACAGAAATTTCATTGCTCCATTATAATGTCAGGAAACAGAGACAACAAAGAGAGACAAACCTTTGCAGTTAAAACGCGGCTCAAGCCTTCTTGGAGAAGTTGCTCTAGTTTCTCTAGTTCTTCCATTTTCAATCCTTGGAGCTCTTCTCCCTTCATTTGCCTGTAATCATTTGTAACATTAATTTAGTGAGGAATGTGCATGTCATTAATGTCTATAACAACTTGATATAGCAATTAATGTCGTTACAATACCTCAGTTCATGAGTCTTTCCCACGATTTCATCGCACAACAAGGAGTAGGTACTGTTGTCAAGCTAAAAGGGCACAAAGAGTTGCCATTCATGAAGATTATCAGTACATTGATCTGTTTGCAAGCACTTTTAATATAGCAATTAACGGTTGCTAAATTATATAGGCCTTTCCTGCCTTCAATTAGAAATATTTAAGGATGTTGTGAATGTTTGAGTCATCATTCTGGGATTTGTACAAGTGCTTTTCATATTATGGTATGATTTTCTTTTATTTGTACAAGTTTAATTAATAAATAATCTTGAAAGGTTATTTCTAATGGAAGGGCAAGAAATGGTCATTCCATCCTTGCTATATCTAACCTGCTAATATATATATATATATATCTAACCTGCAGCTCCAAAGATGGTTGGTCCATTTTGTTGAGATTCTTTGACTGCAGATTATATCTTTCAATTACCTGCTGCATACTTCAAACAACAAACGAATAGCTATTTAGTTACTTCCTCCTCTGTTTTCTTTAGAATAAAATGAAAGTGGAGATGAAAGTTACAAACTTCTAAAATATACTACTTTTCTTAAAATTGAAGATAATTAATGTTTTGCACATGATATAATAAATATCTTTCTTGACCTATGATTAATGTTGGCTGAAATTTTTATCATTACCTAAATTGATATTCACTTTGAAAATGCTAAAATCATACATGCTTAACAACTACGATCCAAGATAAGTGTAGAAGTTCCATTAACACAACTATAATAAACAACACATGCAATTATGATGGGCAAGACAATTGCAGTGGTGGTGTGACGACAATGGCAAAAAGTCACCATATTATTGTAACAATCGTGATTGTGACCATAAAGATTTGTATGTTCCTAAACATAAGAAACTTTACCATCATAGCAAGCCTAACACAAACTTTTCAATTTCTATTCTTCAATGTGTGACCTTTTTTTTTTTTTTTTGTTTTACTTGTGATGCTTGTTAGAGTACTGGTGACATTCATGGGTTGCTCTTTTTATCATAAGCTGAATAATGTTGAATTTCTCGACTTAAACCAATGTAATACCTTGGGTATACCATCTCCCATTTGATAGTTTTTGGTATTATGTGTGTCAAATTCACCGGTACGTAATTTCAGTTCATTTCTAGTATCGTATCCTCAGAAGGGTAAACAACAGTGTCTTTCTAATGCAGCATAACAAAGTGGAATCGTAAAGACAAACAACAACAGACTCGATCACAACTCTTCTCAAAACCAAGGAATTGAGCAAAATAAAAGACAACTCAAATTCTGAGTTATCATTATTTGAAACTGATAAAATGTAGCTTTTTTTTTTTTTTTTATTTTTTTATTTTTATCAAAGCTACGTTCTTAATTAGGTCACTTATAACATGTATTTATAGTAAACAAACTCCTAAACATAATAGAATATTGCAAAAAGTTGGTTAAAAAAAGCTATCACAGCCAGTTTGGACTGGTAAAAATTTTAGATTGTTCCAAGTTCCGTTCGAACTGCAACATGGAATGCCAGCAACTGCAACTCGATGAATCACCTCTTCCAAATCCAGTTTGAACTGCGATTTGGAACACTCGCTACAGTCTCATCGTTTCAACCTCAGCTCGAACTGCAATTTGGAATGCCAGCTAGTGGCACCACGTTCCAAATCTAGTTTGAATTGTGATTTGGAATGCCAATTGCTGGAAGTCCACTAAAAGTATCTTGCTTCAAATTTAATTTTAACTGGGATTTGGAACGCGAGTTACTGGAAGCATTCCAAAGCCTCTTCTCTAACTTGTTCAAACGAGCAAGTGACCTCATTTGAACGCCCATGTCTACTCCAGTCTTCTTCAAAAACTCATTCGCAGTCCGATCTACATCATCCTTCCCAGGTTGGAGGGAATTCGCTCTTGAATTCGATCACATCCTCATCAGAAGAATCTCCCGTGAACGAAACAAGATGCTTGACATTGAACACATCAGATGTTTTGATGTGACTAGGAAGCTTCAACTGGTGCGCATTAGAATTTATTTTCTCAATGATTTCCACCGGCCCAATCCTCCGAGCAGCTAGCTTCTTGTATTCTCCCACGGGAAATCTATCAAGACAGCCCACACAAAATCTCCTTCTTCAAACTCCATAGCTCGCCTCTTCTTATTCACGCTTGCTTTGTATTTGGCCACCGACTCTAGCAAGTTCTGAATAGTCATCTTGTGAACCTCTTGAAGCTGAGCAATCAAATCATCAGCTTTGCCATGTTGATGCAGGAGAAGATTGACTTTAGGGTGGATTTATTTTATGCATGTGTGTTTTAGTTTTTATTTTCAAATAAGGATTGAGTTTTCTTTTTCCATTAGGATTATGTATTTCTTTTGTAATTAGGATTTCTTTTCCTTTTCCTTGTTAAATTAGGAGGTACCTAGCTTATATAAAGGCATCTTGTGAACCTCTTGAAGCTGAGCAATCAAATAATCAGCTTTGCCATGTTGATGCAGGAGAAGATTGACTTTAGGGTGGATTTATTTTATGCATGTGTGTTTTAGTTTTCATTTTCAAATAAGGATTGAGTTTTCTTTTTCCATTAGGATTATGTATTTCTTTTCCAATTAGGATTTCTTTTCCTTTTCCTTGTTAAATTAGGAGGTACCTAGCCTATATAAAGGCATCTTGTGAACCTCTTGAAGCTGAGCAATCAAATCATCAGCTTTGCCATGTTGATGTAGGAGAAGATTGACTTTAGGGTGGATTTATTTTATGCATGTGTGTTTTAGTTTTCATTTTCAAATAAGGATTGAGTTTTCTTTTTCCATTAGGATTATGTATTTCTTTTCCAATTAGGATTTCTTTTCCTTTTCCTTGTTAAATTAGGAGGTACCTAGCCTATATAAAGGCATCTAGTCCTTGTTACTTTTCAATCAAGTTTTAAATTATCATTTAAATTTTAAGTCTTTCAGAGTTATTTCTCTGTTTACTTATTTGGGGCAATTAGGAGTTTTCTCTTCCCTATTTGTTATTTTCTCTCTTCCTGAATTTCCTTTTCTATCTTCTATTCATAGTTTCTGCTGCTATCATACGCTATTAGAACAATTTTGGTTCTGTCCCGCGTTAGTTGGTATCAGAACTTGCGCGTCTTCTTGGGGTAAAATTTTCATCAGCTTTCATGGCTGGTGGTCGTGGTCGGCGTGGACAGGCTTCGAATGAGGAAGTCCCCTACCATAAACTCCATGTACAAGACATGACGATTGAAGACTTGCAGAGGCAAGTTGCAGAGTTAACCCGGCGTCTAACAGCACAAAACTTGGAAAGGGATCGCGAGATGGATGGTCGGGATTTAGATTCCAGCTTTGAAAACCCGTATCATAATCCTGTTCTGGGTTGGGAACAGCTTGGTTGGGAACACCGATATGGAGACTTAGGCTTCAAAGTTGAGCTTCTAGAATTTTCTGGCACTCTACAAGACGAAGGCTTCATTGATTGGCTACAAGAAATAGAGCGGATCTTTGATTATTGATAAACATCGAATATTGCACATTCAAGCCCCTTAACTTATATATGTTAATTCCTTAACATTGTTATTTGTTTGATTTTGTGTTGTTTTATTGTTTTCAGGTTTTAAATAAAGATGCAATTAATTTCATTGATTTTGGGCTTAAAGCACACTTTGAGAAGACTTGGAATATATGTTTAAGCTTAACCAATCATAATAAAAGACCTATATGATGTGGTTAAGTTTAATCAAATCAAGTGAAGGATTAAATCGGAATTTCTCCATTAAGAGTCAAAATCGGATTGGATTCAAATTTGGATTCTGCATATGTCTCAGTCTTTGGATCATAACTTTTGCGTCAGATATTGGATTGAAATAAAATTGGTGGCGTTGGAAAGCTAATAAAAAATGCAACAAATATGTCAGAAATAAATTTTCTTAAATTTGGACGTTTACTATATCAAAATCGCCCCGCAAGAAAAGACCATAATTCTGGCCGAATTTGGAATCCTTTTCCTATTTGGATTAAAGTTTCAATCTCCTACTTGGACAAGAAGACTCAAGAGCGATTTTTATGGAATTCCAAGGGCTTATAGGACTTGTGTGCTCCCGATAAATAGACCCTTAAGCTTCAAGAGAATGTGTGCTTGGTGCTTGGGCTTGTGCTTAGATTTAGACAGAAAATTCTTCTTGGAGGCCTAACAAGTTGAAGAGGAGAATACCATGGCAGGAGGCCATCCCAGCACCACGATGAGCGGTTAAATTCCTAATAGGGTGTTGATGTAGCCTTTTCCAATTAACAATGGTTTAATTGTATTTTAGTTTGGGATTTTCTCTATGCATGATGGTTGTATAACTGTGAGAATTGATTTTAATGTTTATATTCAATCATTATGGATTTCTTTCCTTGTCTTAGAAAGTATTTTATATTGATTGAACTCAATCCTTCATATTTTCTGTGATTATGTGAATGATTGTTATACAACGGTTTTAATTGATATATGATCAAGAGAATTAGATAGACCATGCCTAGGAAAGACGGATTGTACTACAACCTAGTTTAGTGTAATTTAGGTAGACAGTCCGTGCCAACCGAAGATGGGTTATACTATTCCATTGATTGTGTGTATATCCTATTAAAGACGTAGCTAGTCCATGCCTAGGGAAGACGGGTCGTACCGCATCTTAGTGGTTAGGTGGACGGTCCGTGCCAACCGAAGATGGATTATACTTATTCTTTAGAGGTAATTTCTTGACTACTCGAGTGAGACGAGCCCTATATCATGCATAGTATGAATTTTCCTTATTAATTTACGATTGACCATTGTTATGTGGTGAGTGGTGAAATCAATCCCATATTCTTTATCTCATCCCTACTATTTTTAAATTTATGTCTTTTACTTTTATGTATTTATTTTAAGAAAACAAAAATCAAATATCTTTTTAATTAAGTTATTTTTAATCTTGAAAAACTTGATAGCAATACCCCTGCAGTCCTTGAGGTTCGACACCCTCTCTATAGCCTTATCCTACAAGGATTCGTCCTATTGCAAGTGGTTATTTATTATTGATATATTTTGGTAAACAAAAGACCACATCAATTATAAGGAGGTTCTAGATCGCATGAAGGTGAAGCTTGTTGCCATCAAGCTAAAGAGTCGTGCATCCGCTTGGTGGGAGCAATTGAAGAGATCACGGGATAGACCAGGCAAGTCAAAGATCTGTGATTGGGAGAAAATGAAGAAGAAGATGAAGGGGCACTTTTTACCCTTTAGATACACACGGACGTTGTTTCAACAGCTTCATATGTTGAGACAAGGTGCGAAATTTGTTGATGATTATACCGAAGAGTTCTACCAATTGGTTGCTCGAAACGACTTTTCAGAAACCGAGGAGCAGTTGGTGCCACAATACTTGGGCGATTTGCGGCAGTCCTTACAAGACGTCCTTAGTCTCCACTCCCTTTGGACGGTTTCTAAAGCCTACCAACGTGCCTTGATTGTAGAAAAGCAGCAAACCAGAAGCAATACCAGATCTACTACACTAAGAGGAGATTAGAATACATGAGGAGTCTGTCCTCCGGAACCTCGTCCTAATCCTCAACCTATGCAAGACCAAAGTTCCAACTCCAACATCTATTGTTTTAGATGTGGAGAGCCCGGTCATCGAGCGACCGATTGTCGAAAGCCTGCGAGCAGAATGGGTAAGAACCTCTCAATTGAAGATGAAATAGTATAAGAATTCAACATCGGAGATCCTATTTTTGATGATGGAAATGACGAGGAGAATGTGTACGGAGATGGGCACGAGATTCTTGTTGTCAGAAAAAGCTTGCTTGCTCTAAAAGATGACTCCGAAGAAGATTGGTTAAGAACCAATGCTTTTCATACCACATGCACGATCGCGGAAGAAGTGTACGAAGATTGGTTAGGAAGCTTCAGTTGAAGATTGATCACCATCCAAAACCATACAAATTGTCCTGGTTGAAAAAGGGAAGTGAGGTAACAGTAGATAAGAGGTGTTTGGTTTCTTTTTCAATTGGAAAGAAATATTTCGATAATGCATGGTCCAATGTAGTGTCTATGGATGCATGTCATTTATTACTAGGCAGACTGATAGGTGCTGAATGTGATACATTCAAGACCCTTAATTTACATATGTTAAGCTCTTAGTTTTGTATAGTTTGATGTTTTGTATTGTTGTTGTGTTTTCTTGTATTTTGCAGGTTTTGGAAGAAAATCCTTCAAATTCCAAGATAATAATGAAGTCGGCAAACTCACTTTTGGAAAGAATCAAATGCCAAATCAAATTTGACTATAAGAAAAAGAGAAGTCGGCAAAATCTTTTATTTTTGGAAAAAATCCAGAATGAGCATGTCTCAGTGTTTTGGTCATAAATTTCGAGTCAAGAATTGGATTGCAATACAATTGGTGGCGTTGGAAAGCTAATAAAAAAATTCAACAAATATGTCAGAAATAAATTTTTTTCTAATTCGAACATTTACTATGCCAAAATCACCCTGCAATAAATGACCGCAAATCTGGACGATTCCTATTCCGATTTGTACTAGGATTGCTTCCTAATTTGACAAGAAGCTCAAGAGACGATTTTTCTGGAATTTCAAGGGCTTCTAGGCTTGTTTTCTCCCTATAAATAGACCTCTAAGCTTTAAGAGAAGAGGTGAATTGGTGGACGGTGCATTGCATAATCCAAAGGGCATGTGCCTGTAAGCGAAGGTCCCAACGGGGTAGGTGAAGGTCGTCTTCTCTTGGTCTTAGAGATCAACTGCCACTTGATTATACCCGGAGAACCCATTTAGGAAACAGTAGTAGCTCTGTCTAGCAAGACGCTTCAGGATCTGATCAACGAATGGGAGTGGAAAGTGATCCTTCCGAGTATGGGAGTTGAGCTTGAGGTAGTCAATACAGATGCGCCATCCCGTGGTTGTGCGCTGAGGAATCAATTCACCAGCTGAGTTCTCTGTCACTGTGATGCCAGACATCTTTGGAACCACTTGGGTGGGGCTCACCCACTTGCCAACCGAAGATGGGTTCTATTCCATTGATTGTATGTATCCTATTAAAGACATAGTTAATCCATACCTAGAGAAGACGGGTCGTACCGCATCTTAGTTGCTAGGTGGATGGTCCATGCCAACCGAAGATGGATTATACTTATTTTTTAATATGGTAATTTCTTGTTTATTTATAGCATGCATACAATGAATTTCTCTAATTAATTATGATTAACCACTGATGTGCGGATAGAGGTGAAGTTAATACTCTTTCTCTCTCTCTTTATATTTCAATTCTCTTTTACGTTTATTTTATGCACTTTAGTTAATCACAAAATCAACAATCTTTTCTTCAGTTATTTTTAATCTTCATAAATTTGATAACAATACCCCTGCAGTCCTTGAGGTTCGACACCCTCTCTATAGCCTTATCCTACAAGGATTCATTCTATTGCGAGTGGTTAATTTATTATTGATATATTTTGGTAAACAAAAGACCGACATAAATTTTTGGCACCGTTGCCGGAGACTGCTTAACGGTTGCATTATTAAGTTTTAAAGATTATATCTAGCTTATTATTATTATTTTTTTCTTGTTTATTTTTACGCTTGATTTTCGTTTCTAATTTTTCTTTTAGTGTTTTTTTTTTCCCTTTTCCTTTTCCTCTCAGTTTTCTTCACTCAACGCCACCAACATCTGCAGCAGCTAAATTCCAGCATTCCTACGGGCCGTTTGTGAGCTTTTTATTCTGTTTTTATCTTTATTTTCTTTTGTTTCATGTTGGGTCGTCGTTCTCTATCATTGCCTTTAATTTCTTGCGACCCCGACATTGAACGCACTCTTAGACAACTTAGATCCGAAAGGAACTCTAATTTGCTAGGAAAGCACGCCACATAGACTATGGGTGACAATAACCCTATGACTTTGAGAGATCACTATCTCCCTACCACATACACTTCTCCCACGTGTCTCAAGCTGCCGGATGTTACCGAAACCCACTATGAGATTAAGCCTAGCACTATACAGAGTTTACTATCTTTTCTAGGACTTAGTACTAAAAATCCTTACGAGTTACTTAGTGAATTCCTAGCAATCTGTTCTACCATTAAATTGAGCGGGTTCACCGAGGACGCTCTAAGGATACGTCTCTTTCCCTTCTCCCTCAAGGAAAGAGCCAAACATTGGTTTCATTCCTTAGCACCAAACTCCATTATTTCTTGGGCTCAATTGCAACAAGAATTTCTGAAGAAGTATTTTCCCATAGGAAAGACCAATGATATTAGGAGAGCTATCACTAGCATCTCCCAATATGAGGAAGGACAACTGTATGAGACTTGGGAAAGACTCAAGGACCTACTTAGATCATGGCCACACCACGCTGTCCCGAAGTGGCAGCTAGTGCAAAGCTTCTATGAAAGCTTGATCAAGCCTAATAGACAAATGGTAGATGCATCTTGTGGGGGAACATTTATGATGAAAAGTGAGGACGAAGCATGGACATTGTTTGAAAATTTGAGTAATAATTCCATTCAGCATGCATCCACTAGACGTAGAGCACCTGCACCTAAAGCACCAAAGACTGAAGGACTTCTTGAAGTAGGACACTCTTCGGATATAGCCACTCAAGTAGTTGACGCTATCAATAGGAAGTTCGATCAATTGATGGTGGCTGGTTTTGCTCTTCATTCTGCTCACACGAACACACAGCACACACCATGTTCATTCTGTTTGAGTCCAATGCATCAAGTCAATGATTGTCCTACGGCTGCAAATTTTTCTGATGTTTCAATTGAGCAGGTTAATGCAGCATTTTCTCATCCGGGTAATGGTCCATAAGCCAATACTTATAACCCAGGGTGGAAAAATCATTGTAACTTCTCATGGAAGGCTCAAGTTGCAAGTAACTCGGTCCCAGAGGTGTACAACCAAGCTCAATCTATCAGGCAGCCCTATCAACCTTCTTCCACATAGAGGTCTGCACAGCAGCGATCTCAAGCTACACCATCTCCTCGGTTGGATTCTGATTTTCAAGATCAGATGTTGAAATTTATGAGCAATATGGATCAGACAGTGACCCCTCTCAATTTGAAAGCGGACTCTCAAAATTAGATCATGAACTCTCACTCTCACTCTCAATCCATCACCAAGTTAGAGGTGCAGATGAGATAGATGGCTAATACACTCAACCGGATGGAAGAGGGAGAACTTCCAACTCAACTAGTAGCCAGCCTGAAGGGAAACTACATGGCAGAAGCAAGTACTTCAAATCATCAGCAAATGCTAGCCGTCAACACATTGGGTGGTGGAAGAATGGTTGACAATCACGTGCAAGAAAAGGTGAATGAGCAAACTGAGATCCCACAGAATCTGCAAAAGGACACGGGTAAGCAAGTAAACACTAAGGCTTCTTCTCCCTCCGCCCCCACTCCTGAGATACTATATGAGCCCTGGGTCCCATTCCCAGAACGTCTCAAAGAACCTTCTCACTTCGGGAAACAAGGAAAGAAAATACAAGATATGGTGGAGGTCTTCAAACAGGTAAAAGTCAACATCCCACTCCTTGATGCCATCAAGCAAGTACCTGCCTATGCAAAATTCCTCAAGGACTTGTGTACTCAGAAAAGGAAAAGCAGAAATCATATTCCCAAGAAAGTCCTTACTGAGCACGTGAGCTCCCTGATTCAGTACAACACTCCTCTGAAGTTCAAGGATCCTGGATCCCCTACAATTTCATGTATCATCGGACAGAGTGAGATTGATAAAGCACTCCTAGATCTAGGAGCTGGTGTGAATTTACTTCCCTATTCAGTGTATTAGCAACTTGGCCTAGGGGAACTGAAGCCCACCACAGTGATTCTACAGTTGGCTGATCGGTCTACTAAGAAACCAAGAGGGGTTATAGAAGATATCATCATCCGAGTGGATAGGTTTTTCTTCCCAGTGGACTTCATCGTACTTGACACCGAGCCCGTTCCCAATCCTGAGAAACTGATCCCGGTCATCCTTGGGCTTCCTTTCTTAGCCACGGCCAATGCATGCATCAACTGTCGTACTCGAGTCATGGAGATCTCTTTTGGTAATATGAAGGTCAGGCTAAATATCTTCAATGCATTCCAGCATGCACCTGATCGGAATGAGTGTTTCTTTGTGGACAACATTGAAGAATATGTAGAAGATTCACTCCCTAGTCTTTTGACAAGGGATCCTTTGGAAGACTGCTTAACTCACTTTGGCTCTGAAGACTTCAACACCAATCAATACATTGATGAGGTAAATGCCTTGCTAGAGACAGCTGCCAGTGCAGATTTTCATCCATGGAGACTACCCAAGGAGCCCCTACCTCCAACTTCGAGCACTCCTCCTGTTCCTTCCCTTGAGTCTCCACCGAAGCTTGAATTGAAGCCACTGCCAGACAAGCTCAAGTATGCCTTCCTCGGCTCTAATGATAGCTTGCCGGTTATCCTTGCTTCAAATCTACAAAAGGACCAAGAAGACAGTTTATTAGCAGTATTGAAGAAGCATAAAGAGGCTTCTGGATGGACTGTAGCTGATTTGAAGGGCATCAACCCCTCCATTTGTATGCACCAGATTCATTTATAGGAAGATGCTCGACCCTTTCCTTGAGGCACAACGCCGACTGAGTCCCAATATGAAAGAGTTAGTGATGAAGGAGGTGGTCAAATTACTCGATGCAGGTATCATTTACCCCATCTCCGATAGCAAGTGGGTGAGCCCCACCCAAGTGGTTCCAAAGAAGTCTGACATCACAATGATAAGGAACTCAACTGGTGAATTGATTCCCCAGCGCAAAACCACGGGATGGCGCATTTGTATTGACTACCGCAAGCTCAACTCCCATACTTGGAAGGATCACTTCCCACTCCCATTCATTGATCAGATCCTGGAGCGTTTTGCTGGCCAGAGCTACTACTGTTTCTGATTGATCCCCAAGACCAAGAGAAGACGACCTTCACCTACCCCTTTGGCACCTTCGCTTAAAGGCGCATGCCCTTTGGATTATGCAATGCACCTGCCACTTTTCAGTGATGTATGATGTCGATCTTCTTAGACATGGTAGAAAAATTTATGGAGGTATTTATGGATGATTTCTCTGTTTTTGGTTCCTCCTTTGATACATGTCTCCACAATCTATCACTTGTGCTTCAACGTTGCAAAGAAACAAATCTGATCTTAAGCTGGGAGAAGAACCACTTCATGGTGCAAGAGGGAATAGTTCTGGGCCATATAGTATCTAAAAGAGGAATTGAGGTGGACTGGGCCAAAGTTGAGCTGATTGAAAATCTACCGCCACCGACTTCAGTGAAGCAGATTCGTTCCTTCCTTGGGCATGCCAACTTCTATCGCCGCTTCATCAAGGATTTCAGTAAGATTTCAAGACCCTTGTGTCATTTACTTGCCAATGATACTACTTTCCACTTTGATGATGCATGTGTAGAGGCATTCCATAAGCTTCAATCTATGATATCTTCTGCTCCTATCATGAAGCCTCCCGACTGGTCTTTGCCGTTTGAAATCATGTGTGATGCATCTGATTATGCCGTGGGTGCAGTCTTGGGACAGCGTGAAGGCAAGCTTCCTCACGTCATCTATTATGCTAGCAAGACTCTGATGGATGCTGAAGTCAATTACACAACAACAGAGAAAGAGCTGCTAGCCGTTGTCTTTGCCTTGAATAAATTCCGCTCATATCTTCTGGGATCCAAGGTAATCATCTACTCTGATCATGCGGCTCTACGCCATTTGCTGGCCAAGAAAGTACTAATCCCCGGTTGATTCGATGGATACTTCTTCTGCAAGAATTCGACATCGAAATATGGGACAAGAAGGGAACTAAGAATGTTGTCGCCGACCACCTATCACGGATTCTATTTGAGACATCTCAGCCAATTCCAGTTGATGATTCGTTCCCGGATGAGCAACTATTTCAGATTACTCCGAGGGAGCCGCCTTGGTATGCTAATATGGTTAACTACTTAGCCACAGGTCGGATCCCTTCTCATTGGTCCAAACAAGACAAGGACCGCTTCTTCAAGCAAGTCTGATCTTATTTTTGGGAAGATCCGGAGTTATTCAAGTATTGTGTTGATCAGATAATCTGTCGTTGTGTCCCTGAGAGTGAATTCCACAGTATTCTTACATTCTGCCATTCACTAGCTTGTGGAGGACACTTCAATGCCAAGAAAACTGCAGAAAAGGTTCTATAGAGCGGATTCACATGGCCTACCTTGTTCAAAGATGCCTATGAGTTTTGTTGGGATTGTGAGAGGTGTGAACGCCTTGGAGCTATGTCTCGGAGGGACATGATGCCGCTAAACCCTATCCTAATTGTTGAAATCTTTGATGTATGGGGTACCGACTTCATGGGACCCTTCCCACCATCTTTTGGGTTTGAGTATATTCTTGTGGGGGTGGATTATGTCTCTAAATGGGTCGAAGCTCTGGCCACCAAGACTAATGATCACAAGGTTGTGGTCAAGTTCATCCAGACCAACATTTTCAGTCAATTCGATAACCCTCGGGCTATCATTAGTGATGGAGGTAAGCACTTTTGCAACCGGTTTCTCAAGACCTTACTCTTTAAATACTTTGTCAAACACAAAGTAGCCACTCCCTATTGATAAGTCTTGAATTATTAGATTCAAGACCCCTTAATTTGCATTTGTTAGACCTAGTTTGTGTTGTATATATAACGTTTTGTTGTAGTTTTGGTTTATGTCTTATTTTCAGGTCTTAGTTGAAATCTAGTTCAAAACACTTGAATTAGACCTGAAAATACATCAAGGGCAATTTGGTCATTTCCAGAGTTCGAGGCTGATCCTGAAAAGATGAAAAATCGTCCAAGGCATTTCGATCGATCGATTATTTGTACAGCTAATAATTCAATCGATCGACTTTCAGTCGACTCAACTTCGATCGATCCAAATGCGATCGATCGATTCTCAAAGCACAACATTTTCGATTGATCACCTTCTCATCTTCCAGAAGGTCCAGATATTTCCAAATCTTTGTGCGATCCAAATCAAAAGTTGGGTTTAATGGACAGAAATGGACGACGACCAGCTCTGTTTGTGCGGCTAGAATTGATCCTTGATGAGTCCCTTGTAAATTAAATCTTTATATATATGAGATTAGGGTTTTAGGTTAAAACATGCTTCTTTTGGGGTTTTCGAATTTTCTTAGGTGTATCAACTTAATTTCTTGTATTTCTAGTTTACTTTGATGCTACTCTCTGGACAGAAATCCAGATAACTTGTTTCATTTGTTGTTTTTCCTTTAAATTTCATGTTCTAGCTTAGGTTTATTTTCTTTCCTTGTAATCCGAATTTCTTAAGTTTTAATCTACTGTTTTAGTTTATTTTCATCTTGTTTCTTTACTGTTTTTCATAGATTTCATGCTTATAGTAGATTCCATTATGCATAGCTAAATTAGTTCTTAGGGTTTGGTCAAAATCCTCTCCAAAAACCATGAAGTGTTCTTGAGGTTCTTAGGATTTTCTAGATGTGTTTGATGATTGTGAAGGATTAGAGGATCTCAAAACCCATGCTAAAAGGTTTTGTTTTCAAGATTCCAATCTAATTATTCATGAAAAAGAGTTAAACTTGTCTATAAGTTTTTCTTAGATTTCTTGAGTAAAACCAACGTTCTTGGGAACAAGAACGATGTTTTTTGCAATGGTTCTATTTGACATGATGTGTGTTTACTCATTAAAGTTACCTTATAGGGTATGCTAGGGAGCATCGGTCATTTCATACCTTTAGTAGTGTAAAATGTCTTTCCATTGTAGTTTAATCTTTACATGGAATAGACTGGTGCAAAACTAGATGCTTTATCATTGTGGCCTAGTTAGGGTTTGCATGTATTGTGTATGCTTATTAGGATGTGTTGTAGAGTAGTAAGCTAGGGAGCATTAATCACTCCACACCTTTCGTAGTGTAAACGTTTTTCAATTATAGACTAATCTTTACGTGGAGTTGATTAATGTAAAACTAGGTGCTTTATAACTACGTCTTAACGAAAGTGTTTTCATGTCGAGGTCGTTGTAATGGTTGATGCCCATTACGCGCTCATATCATGCATATTAGGAAGATCCATATAGACTTTAAGCATTTCATTGGTTGAGGATTGGACAAGATCAATACCCTAAGTTTCCTTTAAGTTTGTTTTCAATTTCCGCTTTTCTTTACTTTACTTGTTGTAGCTTCAATTTTACAACCTTTACTTTGTTTTTATTTTTAAGTTAAGTTAAATACACTCTATAAGTATCCCGTTACGCAAAACAACCCATAATCTCTGTGGACCGATCACCCTTACTATAGTACAATCGATACGTACTATTGCAAGTGGTTCAAACTTATAAATTTAAAATCCACGTAGTCGATTAGCGCACTAATTATTTTTTGGCGCCGTTGCCGGGGATTAACGGTTGTTTATGGGATATTTAGGATTGTATTTAGTTTGATTTAGTACATATTGTATATTTTGTTTATAAGCTGTTTTCCTTATTGCCTACTTTTTGTTTTTGTTGTTTTTAGTGCATAATTCGGTTCTGTCTATTTTCTGTAGAATTCTGTTTTTGCAGAAAAATCGATCGATCGATTTCAGTAACCTAAAAATTTTCGATCGATCGACTTTCGATCGATCGACATAAAATTGGATCGATCGAATTTTGTTTCAGAGCAGCACTGCTTTTCTGCTGTCTCTTGACCGAATATACATTTAATTCTTCCTTTCCTGTGCATATTTAGACTTTAATTTTATTTAGATTTATTTTTCTGCATTCCTCTTGCATTTTTTCTTTTCTGCAAAGAATCGATCGATCGACTATAAAAGTGATCGAACGAAATTTTCGATCGATCGAAATAAAGTTTGATCGAGCTACTTTTCTTGCAGTAGCACTCTAGCTGCTGCCGTACTGCCTCGCTGCAGAACCGGTTAGTTTTCATTCTTTTTTCATTTCATTTCTTTTTTGTACCTTGTATATATAGATTAGTTTTTGTTGGTGCATGTTTGGTCGTCGTTCATTATCATTGCCTATTTTTTCATATGACCCAAACTTAGAGCGGATTTCTAGACGAAGTAGATCCAAACGAAACTCATGTATAAGAGCCCATTCTAAATCACCAATGGCTGAAGAACCAAAGCCTGTGTTGTTGAGGGACCACTATGTTCCCTCGACATACACACCTACTTCAAGCCTTCAGTTGCCAGACATTACAGCAGCTCATTTTGAAATTAAGTCCGGATTCATTCAAATGCTTCCATTATTTTACGGACTTAGTACTGAGGACCCTTATAAGCATTTAGATGAATTCATTGAAATCTGCTCCACCATAAGGTTGCAGAATTTTTCAGAGGATGCTTTAAGGATGCGCCTGTTTCCGTTCTCCTTAAAAGATAAACCTAAGTATTGGTTAAATTCCCTAGAGACCAACTCCATTACTTATTGGGCTCAAATGCAACACGAGTTCCTTAAGAAGTACTTTACCATAGGGAAAACAAATCAAATACGAAGAGACATTACTAGCTTTTCGCAAATAGAGGGAGAACCTTTTCATGAAACTTGGGAGAGGATGAAGGACCTTTACGAAAGTGTCCACATCATGCTGTTCCCAAGTGGCAATTAGTACAATGCTTCTATGATGGCTTGACTGAGCCTCATAGATAGATGGTAGATGCCTCATGTGGGGGTACTTTTATGTTGAAGAGTGAGGATGATGCATGGACACTTTTTGAAAATCTGTCTAAAAACTCTTTACACCATTCATCATCCGGTTGTAGGACAAACGCTCAGAGCCAAACTCTTTATGAGGTATCCCAACCTCCTAGTAATTCTACATTTGAGGAAAAGGTGTTGACTAGTCTCAGTAAATTTGAGTCTCAGACTCAGATTCTGAATTCCCATTCTCAGTTTATAGCAAAGTTAGAAGTCCAACTTGGACAACTAGCTAAGTCCTTTAATGAGAGAGAGATAGGGAAGTGTTCTAGTCCACCAGTTACTAATCCTACGAGTGGAGGGGTAGTCATTAATTCAAAGGTGGGAGAGACAAAGACAGAATCAATAGGGCAATTAGAAAAGACAAAACTTGCCAAAGGTAAGGGAGTGTTTACCGAAGCACCACACTCTACAACACATTTCCTTGAGGCACATTTTAAACCTGAAGTGCCTTATCCATTAAGTCTCAAGGATCCGAATGGGCACGAAACGATAAATTTTTCCCAACCACTGCCAAACACAAATCCATTCATTAGCAGTGAGTTTTGACGGGTCTGGCTGAAGACGTTAAACTTAGCACTCCTGGGAGGCACCTCATTCATTTTGTTTGAGTGTTTATATTTCATGCTTGTTATTTTTATGTTTTTTATTGATCTGTTTTTATTTTTTTTCAAAGGGATTTCGATCGATCTATTTTTGTTTCGATTGATGGAGATGCGATCAATCGATTTTTAGATCGATCAATCGACATCGGCCCAGTAGGCCACATGATCAGTTTTTAATCACCCGTGCGCCTCATTTTTCCCCAGACCCGAGAGCACTTCTCCTCAAACCTCTCGGACTCTTCTTCCCAACTTTTTCATTTTCCAAAAGTTATATTACTCTTTTTATTTTCTTGTATATTAATCTTGTTTTTAGTTTTCTTTTTAAGGTTAAGTGTTCCTACCTCTAAGTTTGGGGGTATGCTTTGAGCCATACCTCCCCATTCAGGTTTTCTTTATCTTTAAACCATGCTTTCATTTTATATACATTGGGGACAATGTGTTATTTTAAGTTTGGGGATATAGAAATACACTTAGTCTAAATTTTGTAAATTTTGTACACAAATTTTTCTATTTTTCAAATTTCTTTGTGAATATCTTTGTTGTTTTGTAGAAACTAGTTGATTTATAATTGTGATTTGCTTTTCATTGACAATTTTAAAATTGTGAACACATGATCACACAATTAGAGAGTCTAAGTCTGCTTAATTACTTTTGGCTATGAGATTCACATGTAAAAATTTGAAAAATCATGACATACATTGGCATATTGTTGTGGGGTATGTACTTAAGTTAATACCTTGCATATGGTTTTTAGTGTCTTGGAAAACTAAGATTACTTGTTAGATGGATGACGTGGGCATATATAGTATAAAACAAAAAAAATAAAAAATAAAAAATAAAAAATAAAAAATAAAAAATAAAAAATAAAACTTCATTGAGTAACCGGGCCTCTTGCCTCATTAAGCAGTGAGTGTTTGCGTCAAAAGATGCAAGTTAATAATAAATGGTTAGTTTGACTTCGTAGTTTTTTTTTACTTGAGTTATTAAGCCCTTAAGGATGTTCTTACATCTAGTGCCATAAAACCATCTGGTTTGGGAGTCACTGGCCTAACACTTGGTACATAGGTCATTTAGAAGCGTAAAGGAGTTGAGCATTGCACAACCATAATAAATAATGTAAATAAAGTATGCTTATGCCTTAGTTATTCCATCTAGCGAGAGATATAAAGAATTTTGAGACATTGGAGCATGTATGTAGGTTATATTCTTTGAAAGCTCCATAACTGTATGTTAATATCAAACTGCATCATTCCTAACATGTGAGATCTTAGCCGGCCTTTTGTAAGTAAGTAGACTATGATTTTTTGAACTGTGTGAAAATGGAGTTTATTAGTTTAAAGTTGTTCATGAATTATGAACCATTGTTGTAATGATACTTCTTTCTATTATGTAACATGTATATCTTGTAAAGATAATGTTTGTAGATAGCATTTCTGCTAAACCTTCACGAGACTTCGCTCGTCTACTAGGGTAGCCTAGGGGTTTAAAATTCTTGTTGCATGTGCTAAATGCAATCGCGTTTCCTACGAAAGAGGATGTAGATTAGTGTTTATATTTTAATTTCTAGTTGTAATGCTAGGGATTAGCATTATGTAAGTTTGGGGGTGTGATAAGTCTTGAATTATTCGATTCAAGACCCCTTAATTTGCATTTGTTAGACCTAGTTTGTATTGTATATATAACGTTTTGTTGTAGTTTTGGTTTATGTCTTATTTTCAGGTCTTAGTTGAAATCTAGTTCAAAACACTTGAATTAGACCTGAAAATACATCAAGGGCAATTTGGTCATTTCCAGAGTTCGAGGCTGATCCTGAAAAGATGAAAAATCGCCCAAGGCATTTCGATCGATCGATTATTTGTACGGCTAATAATTTGATCGATCGACTTTCAGTCGACTCAACTTCGATCGATGCAGATGCAATCGATCGATTCTCAGAGCACAACATTTTCGATCGATCGACTTCACATCTTCCAGAAGGTCCAGATATTTCCAAATCTTTGTGCGATCCAAATCAAAAGTTGGGTTAATGGACAGAAATGGACGGCGACCAGCTCTGTTTGTGCGGCTAGAATTGATCCTTGATGAGTCCCTTGTAAATTAAATCTCTATATATATGAGATTAGGGTTTTAGGTTAAAACATGCATCTTTTGGGGTTTTCGGATTTTCTCAGGTGTATCAACTTAATTTCTTGTATTTCTAGTTTACTTTGATGTTACTCTTTGGACCGAAATCCAGAGAGCTTGTTTCCTTTGTTGTTTTTCCTTTAAATTTCATGTTCTAGCTTAGGTTTATTTTCTTTCCTTGTAATCCGAATTTCTTAAGTTTTAATCTACTGTTTTAGTTTATTTTCATCTTGTTTCTTTACTGTTTTTCATAGATTTCATGCTTAGATTAGATTCCATTATGCAAAGCTAAATTAGTTCTTAGGGTTTGATCAAAATCCTCTCCAAAAACCATAAAGTGGTCTTGTGGTTCTTAGGATTTTCTAGATGTGTTTGATGATTGTGAAGGACTAGAGGATCTCAAAACCCATGCTAAAAGGTTTTGTTTTCAAGATTCCAATCTAATTATTCATGAAAAAGAGTTAAACTTGTCTATGAGTTTTTCTTAGATTTCTTGAGTAAAACCAACGTTCTTGGAAACAAGAACGATGTCTTTTGCAATGGTTCTATTTGACATGATGTGTGTTTACTCATTAGAGTTACCTTATAGGGTATGCTAGGGAGCATCAGTCATTTCATACCTTTGGTAGTGTAAAATGTATTTCCATTGTAGTTTAATCTTTACATGGAATAGACCGGTGCAAAACTAGATGCTTTATCATTGTGGCCTAGTTAGGGTTTGCATGTATTGTGTATACTTATTAGGATGTGTTGTAGAGTAGTAAGCTAGGGAGCATTAATCACTCCACACCTTTCGTAGTGTAAATGTTTTTCAATTATAGACTAATCTTTACGTGGAGTCGATTAATGTAAAACTAGGTGCTTTATAACTACGTCTTAACGAAAGTGTTTTCATGTCGAGGTCGTCGTAATGGTTGACGCCCATTACACGCTCATATCATGCATATTAGGAAGATCCATATAGACTTTAAGCATCTCATTGGTTGAGGATTGGACAAGATTAATACCCTAAGTTTCCTTTAAGTTTGTTTTCAATTTCCGCTTTTCTTTACTTTACTTGTTGTAGCTTCAATTTTACAACCTTTACTTTGTTTTTATTTTTAAGTTAAGTTAAATACATTCTATAAGTATCCCGTTATGCAAAACAACCCATAATCTCTGTAAACCGATCACCCTTACAATAGTATAATCGATACGTACTATTGTGAGTGGTTCAAACTTATAAATTTAAAATTCATGTAGTCGATTAGCGCACTACCACCTACCATCCTCAAACTAGTGGCCAAGTGGAAATTTCAAACAGGGAGATCAAGCACATTCTAGAGAAGACAATTAGGCCTGACTGCAAGGATTGGTCCTTGCGCCTCAATGATGCATTATGGGCCTATCGCACAGCTTACAAGACACCAATCGGTATGTCTCCATACCGGATTGTTTACGGCAAGGCATGCCACCTTCCTGTGGAACTAGAGCACAAATCTCTGTGGGCAATCAAGTAGTTCAACTTTGACATGAAAGAAGCTGGCTCTCACCAGAAACTTTAGTTGACAGAATTGGAGGAGCTGCGCAATGATGCATACGACAGTGCCCTCATTTACAAGGAAAAAACAAAGGCATTTCATAACCAACATATTTTTCCCAAGTCCTTTGTGCCGGAACAAAAGGTATGGCTTTTCAATTCCCAACTCCGGCTCTTTCCTGGGAAGCTCCGCTCAAGATGGGGCCCTTTCATAGTCAAGTCGGTGTCTCCACATGGCGCCGTTGAATTACGGGACCCAAAGGATGACACTTTGTTCAAAGTCAACGGCCAAAGATCGAAGCCCTACATAGAGGGCATTGCACAGAATAGAGATGTTGCTTCCATCCACTTGACGGATCCCACCTACTTGGACTAGAGGATTCTTTCTTACACTTCCTCGTTTTTATTTTTGATTTCTTTGTGGATCTGGTTTGTCTGGCTAAAGACGTTAAACTTAGCGCTAATGGGAGGCAACCCACTTTACTAATACTTCTCCTGTTGATTTTCTTGATGCCTATTATACAGCTGGAGTAGTGCTTTCTTTTTCAGGACATGCATTATTGCGTTGAAGTTTGGGGGAGTACAATCAGCCTAATTTTTTTTCCTTCCACCCGGTATTGTATCTCTATCTATACATTGGGAACAATGTATCGTTTAAGTTTGGGGGTGGGAAAAACATTTTGTTGTCCTGTTGTAGATATTGTGACTGCCTGATCATTTTATTTCTAAGAATTTGGTTGAACTTTAATTCTGATTTGTATTTCATTGTTGAGCTTAACATGATGAACACATGATCACTTGACTAGAGAATTAAGAAGTTTTGTTATTTTCTTTCGCAGCATGAGATATTACTTGTTTCAATTTGATTCTCACAATCACACTAGCACGTAGTCTGTGGGGTATGAAATTTGAAATCAGTTATGTCTGTTATCAATGTCTTTGATAAGTGTTGAATGTTGCACATTCAAGCTCCATAACTTATATATGTTAATTCCTTAGCATTGTTATTTGTTTGATTTTGTGTTGTTTTAATGTTTTCAGGTTTTAAATAAAGATACAATTAATTCCATTGATTTTGGGCTTAAAGCACACTTTGAGAAGATCTAGAAGATATTGGTAAGCTTAACCAATCATAATAGAAGACTTATATGATGTGGTTAAGTTTAATCAAATCAATAGAAGGATTAAATCGAAATTTCTCCAATAAGAGTCAAAATCGGATTGGATTCAAATTTGGATTCTGCACATGTCTCAGTATTTGGATCATAACATTTGCCTCAAATATTGGATTGCAATGAAATTGATGGCGTTGGAAACCTAATAAAAAAATCAATAAATATGTCAGAAATAGCTTTTTCCCAATTTGGATGATTACTATGCAAAAATTGCCCCGCAATAAAATACCGCAATTCTGGACGAATTTGGAATCCTTTTCCTACTTGGATTGAAGTTTCAATTTCTTACTTGGACTAAGAAGACTCAAGAGACGATTGTTTTGGAATTCCAAGGGCTTCTAGGCCTCTCCTAGTCTCTATAAATAGACCCTTAAGTTTCAAGAGAAGGGGTGTTTGTGCTTAGCTTTAGACAGAAAATTCTTCTTAGAGGCTTAACAAGTTGAAGAGGAGAAGAACATGGCAGGAGGCCATCCCAGCATCACGATGAGCGGCTAAATTCCTAATAGGGTGTTGATGTAGCCCTTTCCAAGTAACAATGGTTTAATTGTATTTTAATTTGGTATTTTCTATATGCATGATGGTTGTATAACTGTGAGAATTGATCTTAATGTTTATATTCAATCCTTATGAATTTCTTTTCTTGTCTTAGAAAGTCTTTTATATTGATTGAACTCAATCCTTCATATTTTCTGTGATTATGTGAATGATTGTTATACAACGGTTTTAATTGACATCTGATCAAGAGAGTTAGATAAACCATGCCTAAGGAAGACGGATTGTACTACACCCTAATTTAGTGTAATTTAGGTAGATAGTTTGTACCAACCGAAGATGGATTATACTATTCCATTGATTGTGTGTATCCTATTAAAGACGTAGCTAATCCATACCTAGGGAAGACGGGTCGTACCGCATCTTAGTGGTTAGGTGGACAGTCCGTGCCAACCGAAGATGAATTATACTTATTCTTTAGAAGTAATTTCTTGACTACTAGAGTGAGACGAGCCCTATATCATGCATAGTATGAATTTTCCTTATTAATTTATGATTGACCATTGTTAGGCGGTGAGTGGTGAAATCAATCCCCTATTCTTTATCTCATCCCTACTCTCTTTAAATTTATGTCTTTTACTTTTATGCATTTATTTTTAGAAAAAACAAATCAAACATCTTTTTAATTTAGTTATATTTAATCTTGAAAAAGTTGATAGCAATACCCCTGCAGTCCTTGAGGTTCGACACCCTTTCTATAGCCTTATCCTACAAGGATTCGTTCTATTGCGAGTGGTTAATTTTATTATTGATATATTTTGGTAAACAAAAGACCACATCAATCTTGGATGCAGTTGGGTAACTTATTGGAGGAATAACCTTGGTATAAATAAAAAAAAAAAAAATGAGAAAAAAAAGAGAGAATAATATTGATCACTTTGAGCTTTTCACTAAGTAACCGGACCTCTTGCCTCATTAAGCATTGAGTGTTCGCGTCAAGAAGTGGAAGTTTACTTTGTTGATAAAATGGCTAAGTTTAGCTTCGTAGCCTTTTTGACTCGAGTTAGTAAGTTTTTAAGGTGTTTTACACCTAGTGCCCTAAAACCATCTGGTTTGGGAATCATTGACCTAACACTCATTACATGGGTCAATTAGAAAGCTTAAGGGAGCTAAGTATTGCACAGCCTCCATATATGTATAAATAATAATAATAATAATAAATATATAGGTCTTAGTTGTTTTATCTAATGGGGAGTCCAACGAATTTTGAGTATTGAACCGTTCATGATTGAGATTAGTTTTTGAAACCCCATGACTATGTGTTAAGTTCACTTTACACTAGTTGAATCTTGTGATATCTCATAATGCCATATTAGTATCTTAATTTTTAATTCCCTGAAATTGTGAAGATGAAGTTTATTTTGTTAAGCTTGCTAATGAATGAGAATTATTGTTTTCTGATACTTCATCTTATGAATAACATGGTAGGAACAATGTTTGTGGGTATCATTACTGGCAAACCCTCACGAGACTTTACTCGTCCACTAGGGAATCCTAGGGGGTTTAAAAGGCTTGTTTCATACGCTAAATGCAATCGTACATCTCACGAAAGAATGATTTATCTTATTGTTTTAGTTTTCCTTTTATTTTTAGTTTTGTATTGCTAAGAGACTAGCAATATGTAAGTTTGAGAATATGATAAGTGTTGAATGTGATACATTCAAGCCCATTAATTTACATATGTTATGCTCTTAGTTTTGTATAGTTTGATGTTTTGTATTGTTTTTGTGTTTTCTTATATTTTACAGGTTTTGGAAGAAAGTCCTTCAAATTCCAAGATAATAATGAAGTCGGAAAACTCACTTTTGGAAAGAATCAAATGCCAAATCAAATTTGACTTTAAGAAAAAGAGAAGTCGCCAAAATCTTTTATTTTTGGAAAGAATCCAGAATGAGCATGTCTCAGTGTTTTGGTCTTAACTTTTGGCTCAAGAATTGGATTTCAATGAAATTGGTGGCATTGGAAAGCTATTAAGAAATGAAACAAATATGTCAGAAATAGATTTTTCCTAATTCGAATGTTTACTATGCCAAAATTGCCCTGTAATAAATGACCGCAAATCTGGACGATTCCTATTCCGATTTGTACTAAGATTGCTTCCTAATTTGACAAGAAGCTCAAGAAACGATTTTTCTGGAATTTCAAGGGCTTCTAGGGCTTGTTTGCTCCCTATAAATTGACCCCTAAGCTTCAAGAGAAGGGGTGCTTGCGCTTGTGCTTAGCTTTAGACAGAAAAAACTTCTTGAAGGCTTGAAGAGTTAAAAAGAAGTAATTATGGCAGGAGGCCATTGCAGCAGCGTCATGAGCAGCTAAAAACCTTTGTAGGGTATTGATGTAGCCCTATCCAAGCACAATGGTTTGATTGTATTTTAATTTCGAAAATTTCAGTTTATGCATGTTGGTTGTATAATTATGAGAATTGCTACAATTTGATATTGTTCTTCATCTTTCAATGTAATTGTTCTTTAGTTCATAATCAATATTGGTAGAATTCTTCTCTTGTCTTAGAAAGTTTTTTAACCCTTATTGAACTCAAATCACTCTTACTTTCTGTGATTATAAGAATGATGATTATACAACGGGTTTAATTGAAATACGATCAAGAGGATTAGATAGACAATGCCTAGGGAAGACGGATCGTACTACACCATAGTTTAGTGTAATTTAGGTAGACGATCCGTGCCAACCGAAGATGGCACGGATTGTATGTATCCTATTTAAGACATAGCTAATCCATACCTAGGGAAGACGGGTCGTACCGCATGTTAGTGGCTTGGTGGACGGTCTGTACCAACCAAATATGGATTATACTTATCTTTAATATGGTAATTTCTTGTTTATTTAGCATGCATAGAATGAATTTCTCTAATTAATTATGATTAACCATTGATGTGCGGATAGCGGTGAAGTCAATACTCTACTCTTTCTCTCTCTTATATTTCAATTCTCTTTTACGTTTATTTTATGCACTTTAGTTAATCACAACATCAACAATCTTTTCTTTAGTTATTTTTAATCTTCATAAATTTGATAACAATGCCCCTGCAGTTCTTGAGGTTCGACACCCTCTCTATAGCCTTATCCTATAAGGATTCGTTCTATTGTGAGCGGTTAATTTATTATTGATATATTTTGGTAAACAAAAGACCTACATCACAGACCTTGGTAGTATGATCGAGGTGTTGTCCATAACGGGCGGCGAAATACCTATACTTTGAGCATCAAGGGAAAGAAGGTGATGTTAGCACCTCGCGCGAGGAGGAGTCATCCCTGTACCAATGACTGAGAAGGGCGTTAATCTCCTGTCATTGTCTTGGTTCCTGGAGGAAATAAAAGAGCGCGCTGTGTATGCATTGATGACATGTGAAAAGGGTTCTAGAGTAGATGATGATGTGTCAATAGAGTTACGAGAGGTGTTGATAGAGTTTGCTAATTTGATGCCAGAGGAACTATCCCTTGGTTTGCTACCCACGAGAGATATACAGCACCACATCGACTTTGTGCCAAGGTCAAGCTTGACGAATCGACCAGCTTATCGCCTCAATTCGAAAGAATCTGAAGAATTGCAACGCTAAGTGACAGAGTTGTTGAAAATAGGTTACATTCGAGAGAGCATGAGTCCATGCGCAGTTCCCGCTCTCTTAGTTACAAAGAATGATTGATCGTGGCGCATGTGTGTTGATAGCAGAGCCATCAATTAAATCATGGTGAAGTATAGATTCTCAATTCCTAGTTTAGACGACATGCTAGATCAGTTAGCAGGTTCTCAGTTTTTTTTTTTTTTTTTTTTTTTTTTCAATATTGACCTTACGAGCGGGTATCACCAGATCAGAATCAGGCCTGGAGATGAGTGGAAAATGGCATTCAAAACACATCATAGGTTGTACAAGTGGATGGTTATGCCTTTTGGGCTATCCAACGCACCTAGCACGTTCATGTGGTTCATGCATCAGGTGTTGCTGCCTTACATGTGAAAGTTCGTTGTTGTATACTTTGACGATATCCTCATTTATAGCCCCTTGCATGAGAGGTTTTTGAAACACTATAGAAAGAGTGTTTATATGTCAATCGGAAGAAGTGTTCATTTCTTACTACAAACGTTACTTTTCTTGGTTTTGTTGTATCTACTGATGGTATTCATGAAGATCAGTCTAAAGTGACAACAATTTTAGAGTGGCCAACACCTAAGAGTATACATGGAGTTTCCACGAATTGGCGTCAATCTACCAACAGTTCTTCCAAAATTTCAGTGCATTGATTGCACCAATCACAAAGTGCTTAATAAAGGGTCGAACTTTCCAATGGACTGAAGAAGCCGATATAAGTTTTCAATTGGTGAAACAGAAGATGACAAGCACCTGTTCTCACACTTCTAGATTTCGAAAGGATTTTCGAAGTCAACTGTGATGCATTTGGCGTTGGTATTGGCGGTGTCCTAACCAAGAGGGGCGTTCGATCCCTTTTTCAGTGAAAAGTTGTCAGGGTCAAAGAAGAATTATTCCACCTATGATTCGGAGTTCTACGCCATTGTACAGTCTTTGAAGCATTGGCGTCACTACCTGGTGCAAAAGGAATTCATCCTTATCACTGATCATGAGGCCCTCAAGTATATCAATGGCCAGCAGAAGCTCAACCACAGACATGCCAAATGGGTTGCCTACTGTCAGGAATTCACTTTTTCCTTACGACACCAATTTGGGACCTTGAATAAAGTTGCTGATGCATTGAGTAGGCGGGTTGCACTTCTTACTACGATACATACGAAAGTTATGGGTTTTGATACTTTCCGAGAGTTGTATACAGCAAATCCTTCATTCGGGAAGATATTTGCTAAGGTGTCTGTAAGTAAGCGTAGTGATTGTGTTATTCTTAATGGTTATCTGTTCCATGGTTTACAGTTATGCATTCCATATAGTTCATTGAGGGAACAGATAATACGAGAGTTACATGGAGAAGGTCACTTTGGGAGAGACAAAACTTTGGCTTTTGTCTCATCAGACTATTATTGGCCCAAGCTAACTAGTGATGTGGCACGTTATGTGGAACGATGTTTTATTTGCCAGAGGTCCAAGGGAGCCCTCACAAATGCTGGTCTATACACCCCATTACCTGTGCCTGATGGCCCATGGCTCGACGTGAGCATAGATTTTGTTTTGGGTTTACTTCGCACACAAAGGAGCATGGATTCTATCCTTGTGGTGGTGGATCGATTTTCCAAGATGACCCATTTTGTAGCTTGCTAGAAGACGATGGATGCCACCCGAATTGCTCACCTATATTTTTGGGAGATTATTCGCATGCATGGGGTTCCAAGATCGTACTGAGATACAAAATTCATGAGCCATTTTTGGAAGAGTCTGTGGGAAAGGATAGGGACCAAGCTTAATTTCAGTAGTGCCTACCATCCCCAAACAGATGGTTAGATAGAGGTGGTGAATTGGAGCTTGGGAAATCTTTTGAGAAGTTTAGCGGGAAATAAGCCAAAGCAGTGTGATTTGGCTTTATCACATGCAGAGTTTGCTTACAACCGGTCCAAGAACAGAACGACTCAGCTGAGCCCTTTTGACTTCGTGTACGGGCAGAATCCGTTAGGAGTGCTTGACTTGACACCCATTCCCTGTATTGGTAGATTGAGTATTAAGGCTGACGAAATGGTAGACTATCTTCGAGGAGTTCATGACCAAGTCAAGAAAGTGATAGATAGCAATGCCACGTACAAAGCACATAATGACAGGTGCTGAATGTTACACATTCAAGCCCCTTAATTTACATATGTTAAGCTTTTAGTTTTGTTATAGTTTAATGTTTTGTGTTGTTTTTGTGTTTTCTTGTATTTTACAGGCTTTGGAAGTAAATCCATCAAATTTCAAGATTATAACGAAGTCGGCAAACTCACTTTTGGATAGATTCAACCCCAAATCAATTTTGAATTTAAGGAAAGAGAAGTTGGCAAAAATTCTTTATTTTTGGAAAGAATCCAGAACGAGCACGTCTCAGTAATTTAATCATAACTTTCGACTCAAGTATCATATTGCAACAACATTTATGGCGTTGGAAAGATAATAAGAAATTCAACAAATATGTCAGAAATAGGTTTTTTCTAATTCGTATGTTTACCATGCCAAAATTGCCCCGCAATAAAAGATCGCAAATCTGTACGAATTTTAGAATCCTTTTCCTACTTGGATAGAAATTTCAGAAAAGGAAAAGACTTGTAATTATTCTATTTGGACTAGAAGACCTACTTAGAATTGTAATAGGAATTCTAGAGCTTCTCTAATCCCTATAAATAGGCCTCTAGCCTTTGAAGAAAAGACGCACAAGCTTTGAGGAAGAATCAAAGACTACATCAAGGAGGTTCTTTCTAGTTTTTATTTTCTGTATGTATATAATTTTATTTTATATTAGTTGTAACTAATACTTTAGTTAGGGCTCGATTGAAGCCCTAATCATGTCTCTTTAAGTCTTTCAATTTGCATTGCTACAATTTATATATTGATGCTTAACTTGATTAATTATAGTTTCTTGAATTCCTCGCATGTTTATGTTTGGCCATCATATGCATGTGGTATGGATTTGTTATTTATGTCAATTTGGATGACCGAGTCCTGGGCATAATAGAGTAACGAAAGAACCCCGACACAGGTTCTTGCATTAATCAACATAAAGACAACTGGAATAGATACCATATTCCAATCTAAGTGTGTTTATCGATTTCCAAAGATTTATGCTTCCTTGAAGAACAACTTAGTAGATACCATGCTAAATCTTTCAAGGAAGAAAAGAGTTAGAGTAGATACCATGCCTAACTCGTTGCTTAGGGAAATCAATAGCTTTAGGAGAAGATACCATTCCCTTGTGACTGGTAAACATTAAGCATCATGTTATGATTGTAGTATTGTGCATATTGCGAATCTTATTTGAGTATGATTAGCGGTGAATATCGAAGCCCTACCTTTTCTTATTATTATTTTTAATTCAATCTTTTATCTCGTCTTATGAAACATATCTCTTTTAGGAATATCTTTTTAAGCATAATTTACCAATCCTCGTGGGAATAATCTCGTATTTGCCTGCTATACTATTGTTTTGATCTTGTGCCCTTGCGAGTAAAACGTACAAGTATTTGCCTATTTATTTAGGTAGATATTTGCACAACAAGTTTTTGGCGCCGTTGCCGGGGATTGTGTTAAATTATGTTTTTAAAGTTTTTCCTTTTATTTTAGTTATTTCTGTTTATGATCATCTTAAAAAAAAAAAGAAAAAAAAAGAAGAAGTTATTTTCCTTTAATTTAAATTTTTTATTTTTGTGGTCCTGTTGTTATTTTAATTTCTTTTTGTTATTTTATTCATGTGGGGAGATATTCCTACACCCCATAAACCGTGTTCATATTGCTTTAATCCTTATCATTATGTTAGAGATTGTCTTGAAATGAGACAATTTTCTAACTATCATTATGAGCATATGGACACACCGTTCTCTAGACCGAGTAATCATTTCTACTCTGATCCCTATAACCCGGCATGGAGCCAACAGTCTAATTTCTCGAAGCAAGGACTCAAAGGAAAAGGCGTCTATGAAGTGAATGTCAATAATGGAGTTCAAACTCAGATGGCTACCCTGGAGAGGAAACTAGATGTGCTAGTGAAAGTCATGACTACTCATAACATCTCTCCCATTCAACAGATTGCTCAAGTTGAGGTATGTGCCATATGTTCTCATTCTTACCACACCACTGAGACTTGTCCCATGTCTTCATTTACAGCTCAGAAGCAAGCGAACTATGTGGACCAGAATAACTATCCTCCAAGGAACAATCCATACTCCAACACCTACAATGTAGGGTGGCAAACCCACCCCAATTTTTCATGGAGTAACACTCAGAATGTGCAAAATCCCCAAGGGCAGCAAAGAAATTTCCAGCAGCAAAATAACTATCAAGCTCCACCACAAGCGGTCCAATCGAATCCAAAGCCAAAGAAGAATGACCTTGAAGATGCTCTACTCAAATTTTTGACTGAGCAACAACAGACCAATGCTCAAATCAGTCAATCTATCCAAATATTGGAAACACAAGTGGGGCAATTGGCCAAAGAGTTAAGTGAGAGAAAAATGGGCGAATTCCCAATGGAAGCTGACTATGAACAAATCATCAACCACCTCAAAAGAGAAAGCGAAGAAGAGCTTCAAAGTCAGTTGGTGGCTAATCCTAGTAGATATTACGTGGAGGATTGGAGTTCTTCCTATCATGAGCAAGCTATCACAACATTGAGGAATGAAGAAGTGGTCGAAAATCATAAGGAAGAGGGGAAGGAGGAGCATATTGAGGTCACACATGATCTACATCAGGAAAAAGGCAAGGAAGTGAGTACTGAGGTTTCTTCAGCATCAACTCCTATTCCTGAATTACCAAGAGGCCATGAGAATAGTCTGTTACTGCTATTAGACGAGCAAACTGAGGTCATCAAAGTAGAAAAACTCTTTAAGTATTCTCGTCATAATATTCCAGTTCATGATTCCCTTCCGGATGAGAAGCTATTCGAAAATTCTCAGAGTGATTTACCTCGATTTGTGAACATTAGGAACTACCTTTTTGTAGGTAGAATTCATTCTCTATAGTCCAAGAGAAGAAAAGATTGGTGCTTCAAGTTTAAAACTCAAAAGTTACTACCAACAGCGCTAGAGCAGTCCAAGAGCTCAAGTACATCTGCCTAGATTAGTGGTATTGAGGCCACTGCATGCACTGGAAATCCATATCCTTAAAGAATTCTGGTTTTGTTTTTAATTATAGTTCATTTTATTTTGGTTAATTTTAGTTTTATTGTGGTTAATTTTAGTTTCTATTCTTTTTTATTTTTTAGTTTTCATTTCCTTGGTTTTGTTTTTCTAGTTTTGTTTTTCAGGGACAAGTGTTTTTGCATTCAAGTTTGGGGATATGTTATGAGCCATACCTAGTCCAACCAATTTTCTCATCTCCCAAGTATGATCTTTCCATTCTATCTACACATTGAGGACAATGTGTAATTTAAGTTTGGGGGTATGGGACACACACACATTTTCTCACTTTTTGTTTTTTTAAAAAAAAAATTGAAATTGCATGTTCATGTTATTTTTAAGACTTTGGTTGATCTAAAAATTGTAATTGGTGAGCTTAGAATGTTGAACACATGATCATTTGAAATTTATTCTAAAGTCCTACTACTTACTTTTGGCATCTAAGGTTCATTTGTGTCAATCTAAACTATCACAAGCACATTAGCATATAATTTGTGAGGCATGATATATGAACCTGATTGTGTATTTTTCAATGTCTTGAGTGAAGCTAGGCGACTTGTTGAATGGATACCTTGGCATATTTATAATAATAATAATAGTAAAAAGAAAAAGAAAAAGAAAAAAAACCATTTTGAAGCTTTCATTGAGTAACTGGACTTCTTGCCTTATTAAGCATTGAATGTTCACGTCAAAAAGTGAGAAATTTGGATTGGTTAAAGTCATGACTAGTTTAGTTTTGTAGCCTTTTTGACTCGAGTTAGTAAGCTCTTATGGGTGTTTCCACACCTAGTGCCTTAAAGCCATCTGGTTTGGGAGCATTAGCCTAACACTTGTTGCATGGGTCAATTAGAAAGCTTAAGAGAACTAAGCATTGCACAGTCTGACCAAAAAAGAAAAAAAAGAAAAAAAAAAGAGAGAATAAAGCTCTTGCTATTATGCCTTGGTTATTCAATTTGATGGGGATCTCAGTGAATTTTGATATATTGAATCATTGCACATTGGAATTAATTTGAAGCCTCATGATTATGTGTTAGTTCACCTTACACTGAATTGAACTTATGATGCCTGGGCTTATCGTTTGTAAGTGGTTAGACTTGGAATTCTATTTTATATTGAAGATGGAGTTTATCTTTCTAAGCTTGCTAATGTATGAGACCATAATTTTGGTGACACTTAACTCTTTGGAATAAACATGAATTTTAGCATAATGTTTGTAGGTATCATTCATGGCAAACCCTCACGAGACTTCACTCGTCCACTAGGGAGTCCTAGGGGTTTAAAAGGCTTATTGCATACGCTAAATGCAATCGTGTTTCCCACGACAGAGGAGGTAGAGTAGTTATTGTTTTAGTTTTCCTTTTATTTTCAATTTTGCATTGCTAAGGGACTAACAATATGTAAGTTCAGGGGTGTGATAAGTGCTGAATGTTACACATTCAAGCCCCTTAATTTACATATGTTAAGCTCTTAGTTTTGTTATAGTTTGATGTTTTGTGTTGTTTTTGTGTTTTCTTGTATTTTACAGGTTTTGGAAGTAAATCCATCAAATTCCAAGATTATAACGAAGTCGGCAAACTCACTTTTGGATAGATTCAACTCCAAATCAATTTTGAATTTAAGGAAAGAGAAGTTGGCAAAAATTCGTTATTTTTGAAAAGAATCCAGAATGAGTACGTCTCAGTAATTTAATCATAACTTTCGGCTCAAGTATCAGATTGCAACAAAATTTGTGGCGTTGGAAAGATAATAAGAAACTCAACAAATATGTCAGAAATAGGTTTTTCCTAATTCTGATGTTTACTATGCCAAAATCGCCCCGCAATAAAAGACCGCAAATTTGTACGAATTTTGGAATCCTTTTCCTACTTGGATAGAAATTTCAGAAAAGGAAAAGACTTGTAATTATTCTATTTGGACTAGAAGACCTATTTAGAATTGTAATAGGAATTCTAGAGCTTCTAGAGCTTCTCTAATCCCTATAAATAGGCCTCTAGCCTTTGAAGAAAAGACACACAAGCTTTGAGGAAGAATCAAAGACTACATCAAGGAGGTTCTTTCTAGTTTTTATTTTCTTCCTTTATTTATTTTTTGTATGTATATAATTTTAGTTTATATTAGTTGTAACTAATACTTTAGTTAGGGCTCGATTGAAGCCCTAATCATGTCTCTTTAAGTCTTTCAATTTGCATTGCTACAATTTATATATTGATGCTTAACTTGATTAATTATAGTTTCTTGAATTCCACGCATGTTTATGTTTGGCCATCATATGCATGTGGTATGGATTTGTTATTTATGTCAATTTGGATGACCGAGTCCTGGGCATAATAGAGTAACGAAAGAACCCCGACACAGGTTCTTGGATTAATCAACATAAAGACAACTGGAATAGATACCATATTCCAATCTGAGTGTGTTTATCGATTTCCAAAGATTTATGCTTCCTTGAAGAACAACTTGGTAGATACCATGCTAAATCCTTCAAGGAAGAAAAGAGTTAGAGTAGATACTATGTCTAACTCGTTGCTTGGGGAAATCAATAGCTTTAGGAGAAGATACCATTCCCTTGTTGCTGGTAAACATTAAGCATCATGTATTGCGAATCTCATTTATTTAGGTAGATATTTGCACAACAATAGACAAAAGGTAACTTTTGAGGTTGGTGATTTGGTTTGGGCTGTACTCACACGTGATCGCTTCCTTGTCAGTGAGTATAACAAGTTGCGAGAGAGAGATTGGGCCTTGTGAGATTATGCAAAAGATAAATGCTAATGCATATCGGCTAGGCTCGGCAATTTTTGAGGCGACCCACGAACCCGGCACGAACACAACACGAAAATACAGGGTTTGGGTTTGGCAATATTGGGTTCGGCAATATTGGGTTTGGGTCAAAATCGGGTTGACCCGATTATGACCCGTTTATAATCGTGTTTGGCGGGTCAACCCGCCGGTTGACTCGTGAACACGATTATGACACGGTTCTGTTAAAAAAAAAAAAATAAATTTGTGAAGAATGGAGAAGTGAGAACCCTAGCCGCATGCCTTTTGAGTTTTGGCCCTTTTCCTTTTCCTCATTTCTGCCTTCACAGAATCACAGCTTCACTCGTTCACCGTTCATGCACACAGCCGGCAGCCACGGCCCACGACGCCTCACTGACTTCAGCCTTCACGCGGCGCCCTTCACGGCCATGGCTTGGATGCAATGGGCTTCACGCTCATCTTCTTCAGACGAAGACGAAGATGAAAACGATCCTTCTTCTTCTTCGGACGATTCGGATGGGTTACCCAGGTCGTGTTCAGGTAACTCGGTTGGCAATCGGGTTGTATTCGGGTTTAAGGATTCAACCCGATTAATAATCGGGTCGGGTCGTGTTGGACCCGATTGTGTAATCGGGTCTGTCGGGTTGACACCAATCCGACCCGCCGACTTGAATTGCCAAGCCTAATATCGGCTACGTCTTCCAAGTCATTTAAAGACCTCTAATGTGTTCAGCGTAAAGCACTTGACTCCATGTTTTGTTGATGCTGACAGAGACAACTTAAACTTGAGGACAAGTTCTTTCCTACTTAGGGAGACTGATGCAGGAGAAGATTGACTTAAGGGTGGATTTATTTTATGCATGTGTGTTTTAGTTTTCCTTTTCCAATAAGGATTGGGTTTTCCTTTTCCATTAAGATTATGTATTTCTTTTCCAATTTGGATTTCTTTTCCTTTTCCTTGTTAAATTAGGAGGTACGTAGCCTATATAAAGGCATCCAGTCTTTGTTATTTTTCAATCAAGTTTTGAGTTATCAATTAAATTTTAAGTCTTTTAGAGTTATTTCTCTGTTTACTTATTTGGGGCAATTAGGGGTTTTCTCTTCCCTATTTATTATTTTCTCCCTTCTTGAATTCATTTTTCTATCTTCTATTCATAGTTTTTACTGCTATCATACGTTGTCAGAACAATCTTGGTTTTCTCCCGCGTCACATGTAAACTTTTCAAGTAAGGAACTGGTGCTAGATCCAACGGCGCACGAGGATTAGTTGCATAGACAATGTAAAATGGGCTAAACCCGATACTTCGATTAGTTGGTCTATCATAGGCAAATTCCGCATGGTATAAATTTTAATCCCATGACTTGAAATGCTCACCAACCAAGCTCCTAAGTAAACCTCCAAACGAATGGTTGACAACCTCCGTTTGCCCATCGGTTTGAGGATGATAGGCACTGCTAAAATCAAGGTTTGTATTGGATGACTTCCATAAACACCTCCAAAGATGGCTGGGGAACCTGGTGTCCTGATTAGAAACTATGGACAATGGCAAACAGTGAAGTTGATAGGCCTCCCGAAAATACAATTGTGCCTCATTTACATCATCAAATGTCTTCTTGTAGGCAATAAAGTGAACCATCTTAGAAAACCAATCAGCCACAACAAATATTGAATTATTACCTCGTTGTGTCCTCGGTACCCTAGCACAAAGTCCACCTTTTTAGCTAGAATGGCTAACGAAAAGATCAAAACATGCCTCTATCGGCTTCTCTACAGCCATATGCAAAACCCATTGACCTACACTTTCATGCCATGTGGTGCGACATTGTAGCTCAATGCATCACTTTTTTCTTTTTTTATCATTTCTCCTCCCTTCTCTCTCTCTCTCTCTCTCTCTCTAACATTTATCTCGCCCCTCATTCCTTGCGCCTTCATGGACGAAAACGAAAGTTTGCTTCTCTTCCTTCAACTCTCAATGACTAGCATTGTGCTTCGGAGCTAGAGTGTTACAATCCTTGTGTCTCACATTGGTAAAATCTAATATTAACCATATGTATATAAGATCTTGAACATCATTTCCTTGCAAGCCAATTTTCAAGGGTGAGTTCTACCTAAGGTTTGTATCATTTGGTGTCAGAGCCAAACCCCACGTCACAGTTCGAGTCACGGAGGGATGATTTATGGTATGGATTAAAATACTAATAGGTGAGTGGGGCCGCTAAAAGATAAAAAGCTACCATTGGGTCAGTGTCGATAGAGTGGGCTATAACGACCCACCCCTCCAATGACACAATATTGTTCGCTTTTAGCTCCCCTAAACCAGACTTTCCAGGAGTTCATTTTGGACCTTTGGCATAGGGTTTAGTTTAGGTTTTTTATTTTCTCTCTTCTCAGATCCCACTGTTGCGCTGCACTCTCAATATCGTCTTCCAGTCACTCTCTGTATTCCCATCTCTGCCTTAGACCAAACCGAAAATTTCCCATCTTTCCCTTTTCAGGTCAGTTCGTACATACCTAGTTACGACATTGTTGTATGAAAAAGAAACAATAGCATTTGAAGATGTTACTGGATCTTTCTTGTCATATGAAATACAGAGAAAACCTGTCAACGATTTGGCTAATGGGTTTGTGGAGAGGTTTGAGCCAAAGCGCAGAAGGGATAAGTCAAAAGAGAAGATTGTGAGATGTAGGGAGTCTCGTACTAAGTCACGATCGGCACAAGATGAAGAATCTCGATCAGACGCAAAAGATATATAGTGCTATTATTATCACAATAAATAGCACTACAGAAGATTTTGCAGAGTGTTGAAACATGATTAGAAAGATAAAAAGAATCAGAAAGGTTCCATAGATTCAGTCATGTGGCCAATGAGGAGTCCGATGACAGTGAGGTTAGGGTAGATCTTCCTTTAGTTTCCTCAAATACAGATTCTTGGGTTTTCGCTTTCACTTTGTTCATATCATGTGTCTGAATAGGTAGTGGTTTGAGACGTTTAATTTTGTAATATTGGTACTATTCTGATGGGTAATGATGCTAAGTGTAAGGCTATTGCGATAAGTACCATAAAAGTCAAGATCTTTGATGGGATTGTGAGTACACTCACTAATGTTAGATATGTTACAGAAGTTAAGTAAAATATTTTATCCTTTAGCACATTGGATTCTTTGGGTTATTGTTAAAATAGATAAAGGTAATTTGGTGGTAATGAAGGGTAAGAAAATTGACACTTCATATAAGTTACACGGAAACACAGTTACAAGTAGTGTTGTGGCATCCACTTCGATAGAACCAAATAATGATGATACGGTTTTGTGGCATATGAAGTTTGGCCATTTAGGCGAGTTAACTATGTTTAAGCTTAAATGACAGAATTTGTTGTGAAGTCATGTAAATTGAGTTTCTGCAAATACTGTGTGTATGGGAAGCAACAAAGAGTCAGTTTTAAGGTGGCGTCTCATACAAGTAAAAGTGTTCTCGACTATGTTAACTCGGATGTTTGAGGACTAGTGGCACTATCTTTAAACGGAACTGCTTATTATTTTGTCACTTTCATTGCTGATATTTCAAAGAAGGTTTGGATTTATTTCACGAAGCACAAGTAAGAGGTATTACCATCTTCAAGTTGTGGAAGGCTTAGGTGGAAAATCATACTAGAAGAAAAGTGAAGTATTTAAGATTCAACAATGGATTGGAGCACAGAGACACTAAATTCTTGGAATTATGCAAAACAAAAGGCATTACTCGTCACTTCACGGTTGAAGAATCTCGATCAGAACACATTTGCCGAAAGGATGAATAAAACACTATTGGAAAAGGTGAGATGCATGAGGTTGAATCGAGGATTGCCAAAGAGTTTTTGGGCTGCGGTAATTAATGATGCATGCTTTGTCACCAACCGATCTTTATCTATAAAAATTAATTTTAAGGTTTTAAAATAAGTATGGTCAGATAAACTGTTTGATTATACATTTTTAAATATATTCTGTTGTCCTATATACGTTCACGTGGGAAATGAGATGAGTCAAAATTAGATCTAAAGTCAATAAAGTGTATATATCTTGGTTTGGTCTTACATAAATGCTGCCACCATCTCAGTAGGAGGACAATAAATGTCGATTCAATTGTGGGGAAGTGCAAAAACACAAAGATCGTTAGGAATGAAAGGAAACGTTGACACGTACACTAAATAGAAGCTTGTACAATTACTAAATTTAATAGGCAAATAGGTGTCAATATCACAAGACACATCAAACTCATCAAGCAAATATCGATTCAATTACGGGGAAGTGCAAAAACACAAAGATCGTTAGGAATGAAAGGAAACGTTGACACGTACACCAAATAGAAGCTTGTACAATTACTAAAAATTAATAGGCAAACAGGTGTCAATTTCACAAGACACATCAAACCCATCAAGCAGATATTAACGTCTCTTTCTCTATCAGGAAAGTTGAAAAATGTGCTTCGCAGAAGCGACGTACTTCACTATAAGAGCATTTTCAACTTTTTTACTTATTCATTTATCTGTACACATTTTAAAAGATTTTTTATTCTATAGTTTATTCTATTTAAATATTATTTTTTTAAGAAAGAATTTGAAAGGAAGAGTGAGAGAGAGAGAGAGTGAAAGATGAAAAATGAGATATAAAAAATAGTAAAAAATTCTTTGCAAATGCTTATTTACTATTCACACTAAAAAGGGAAAAATCATATATATTCTGCCTATTCACAATAGAAATTACGAGTCATTTAGCTACTATGTCGGAGATACTCTGAGTAGAAAAAATTTGTTTGTCTAAGTAGAGAGATGCGTGTACGTGAGAGAGAGAGAGAAACCTTGAGCTGGCGTATTCAAAGAGCTTTCCGGTGGAAGAAAAGACAATGAGAGCTATTTCAGCGTCACAGAGAGTTGAGAGCTCCAGAGCCTTCTTAAACAGCCCCTTCCTCCTCTTAGCGAAAGTCACCTGCCTGGCCATCGTGTTGTCGATCTTTTTGATCTCGATTCTCTTCCTCGTCATTTTTGCTCCAAAAAATTATCAAACCAACCAAATTGTCAGTCCAAATGAACAAATAATTCTAGGAAGAGTTATGTAGAAAGAAATACGAATTAAATAGATGTTATGTCTGTCAGATAGGACAAATTAAAGAGGAATAATAATTATATTATATTATATCCTTCACAAATGTTTTAATTAATCGAAGTATCAGATCAAACCAGTGTCTCAGAGAGAGCAATTAAATTCAAACTCCTACACATGAAAAGTATAGAAAGGGCGAAGCTTTAATGTGAATCATGTTGAAAATAAAAACATCAGAAAAAAGAATTAGCCTTTACACAAAATTAAACCAGTCTTTTCACACAGAGAAACAGTAGATATATATACAAGTACTTATAGAGAGGATAATAGAAAGAAGAAGTAAAAATAAGCAAAAATTTAACCTACCCTTTAGACAACAATCAATTAATTTATTAGCAGATCTTCCACCAGTCTTCCAGTTATTAAGCATTCTATAAATGGAAAATATGGACGGGGAGAGAGGGACTGAAATGTAGAATAAAGTAAAAAAGAAAGATGATTTTTCCAATTAAATTTAGCCAACAACCTAGCTCAACGCAACCCTAGTTTGCACAAGCAGTGTGGGGGTGAAGAAGAAGAAGAAGTATAATGAACCCTACCAATTAATTGAAGCTTATTGAGTTTGTAGAGCTGTTGACGTCTAACACAGAACCAAAAGTTTTAAGATAGAGAGAGAGAATGAATGAGGCAGCCAGACAGAATAAACATTTTCTTTTTTTTCTTTTTTTTTTTCCTGTTTTTAGCAAAAGACGTAACCTACTTATGGCGAGGTTTTCTTCCGTACAGATTGCCACGCTGCTTCACTGGTCAGAAGTCGTGACATGTTTGTACCCTCGTACCCGTCATGTCTCCCATAAACCCCTATTCATGGCGCTACTCTTAAGAAAATCATATTCAAATACTTTTGAAGGTGACTCCAATGCAGAGGTCTGTTTGGATGCAAGTAGTTGCTACGGTGTTAATGGGCTAGTTTGGCAACCTATTGTTATTTTCCTCTATATTTTTTTTTTACTTCTTTCAAAAATATCAAATAAAAAACATTTTAACTTTTTTACACTTTTTATATCACATCAATCATTTTTTATTATTATTCAAATAAAATAATTCACTACAAAACAAAACTTTTTTACTTTTCTATAAAACATTTCCAAATTTTATATCACATCAATCACTTTTTACTACACAACATACAAATATTTCACAACTCAATCACTTATCAAACAAGCCTTTCAAAAAAAAAAAATTATTATATTTTATTTAATTTTAAAAAAAATTAATCATATTTTATATATTCAACTATTTCTAAACAAATCATATTTTATTCAACTTTTTTATTTTATTTTATCTTACAAAGTTAAACCTCGAAATTTGCACACCAAATAAGAATTGAATTCTGATTTCAAAAATCGAATACCCGAACGCACCTTCCACAAAAGGAGAAATTATAACCAGTAATATTTCTTGCACATATTGTGTACGCACTTTGTACACAAAGTGTGTTAGTTTTATTTTTAATTCTTTTTTTAAAAAAAATTTCTCAACACACGTTGAGTATACAAATTAAAGTTTGCAACAAACATTACTCAATTAAAAAACAGAGTTGGGTTCGTTGATATGGGATTTAAGGGCATTTTTTTTTTTTTTTTTTAAATTTGATGTGACATGAAGATAAAAAATAGTTTTAAGTAGTAGTATATATATGTAGATGCAGGTGCGGTTATTTGTAATATCCATATTAGCGCGGTTATTATCCGCTATCTGCATATAGTTAGGTAATGAGCATATTTTATTTTTTTAGGCATTCTTTGGGTGTCTATTAGGAGATATTTTAAACAATTTTGAAAATAATTTAGGCCAATTTTTAGTGTTTCGGCTTGTTTTAATTTTTTTTTTTTAAACCCTAATCTTTTGAAAATATATTAATTTCATATTACTTTTGCCTTTTTGTTCAAGGATTACTAGAAAAATCAACACATCCAACTAAATTAATATAAATATAACCTATACTTAATCCAAAACGGATATAAGAAATACATAGTATATATAAACGGTATGCAGATGCGGTTATTAACCGTATCCGTATACTCTAAAATCGCAATTCGTATCTATATGTACGAATAGCAAATGCGAGCGGTTAATATCCGCTAACATATACGTCCTAATTTTAAATATTTTGTGTCGGAAGTGGTACCACTAATATACAAAGAGAAATACTTTTCCTCACACGAAAATTTTTATAACCACTAGTATGTAAAAAGTACAAAGGACGACAATTGTATATAGGAGCTAATTAATAAGCTAATAATCTTTACTCCATGTGTAGTTGACTACTAGATGGGGGCACTTTTTTTTCAAAAAAAAAGTTACACAAATTTAGATTACGATTACGTTCAAATTCGGTTCTTACTTCTTAAGGAATAACATGGGACTAACGGTCATCTTCTTTCCGCCTGTAAGAGACAGCTGAGGATATGAAGTACACTACATGTAGGTTTTCTTTTCATTGGTGTAGTCATAATCTAAATTTGATTTCTCCAGAAGACTTAAAACAACTATTGCATGTACTTGGATATTCATTTTTGTTTTGTGAGTATGAAAAATGAAGAATTCAAAAAATTAATGAAGGAAAAGGGTGACTATCCTACCACTTCAATTTAGTTGAGGTGGATATATCCAAGGATGGAGTCACAAGTTCTTATGGGTAGGGGTCAGTGGCAACAAAATTTTTTTTTTTGATAGAGTCTAGTAGGCTAAATTTTTATTTTTTACCTTATATTTTTTTACTTTTAAAAAGTTTCCAACCTTGTATATATATATTTAAGAAATTGGGGAGTGAAAGACAAAGTAGTTTACTAATTAGTCACATTTCTATCTCTCTTTTACTTTTATTACTAAAAAAAATATGACTTAGAGAAGAGTTGAGGAAATATTCTTCACTTTTTCTTATATTCATAAAATATCTTACAAAAACCCATATATATATATAGGCATACAAAACACAAAGATTTCTTCTTCCTCTTTATTACAATAAATTAACACCAATAACTTTTCTAAATTAAGGCTTCGGTTTAAGAAAACTTAATACATCAATTTAATAAACCAAATGCCTTTATTTATTAAAAAAACTTTTAACTTCTTTACTTTTTGGATTTGTTGAGCTTCCAACCCGCCCCCTCAAATCAAAATTGTCCTCATGCCAATCATGTCTCTTAGCCTCATGAAAGTTGCACCTGCTAATGGCTTAGTAAATATATATGCTACTTGTTCAGTGGTGTGGCAATATTGGAGCTCTATTGTCTTCTGCTTCACATGGTCTTTAAGAAAGTGAAACCTAGTGTCAATGTGTTTGTTGCTCCCATGTTGTACTGGATTCTTTGCTAGCTTTATTGCAGATTGGATATCCACATAAATCACAGTTGGCTCTTCTTCTGGATGTTCTAGTTCCTTCAAGAGATTCCTTTGCCATATAGCTTCACAAACAGTAGATGAAGCCGCCACATACTCCGCCTCACAGGTAGACTAGGCTACAATTGCTTGTTTCTTGGATGTCCAAAAAAATGTTGTTGAACTAAAATAGAGCACATAGCCAGTAGTACTTTTCCTCTCTTCTTGGTCACATCGCCAATCACTGTTTGAGTAACCAACTAATTTTGCTTCATCACCATAGACATAGAATAAACCAAAATTTAGAATACCTTTGATGTACCTTAGAATCTTTTTTGCAGCTAACCAATGAGTCTGCATTGGTTTTTCATGTATCGACTCACAAGTCCAACTCCATAGACAATATCTGGCCTTGTGATCGTCAAGTACCTCAGACTTCCAACCAAACTCTTGTAAAGAGTTGGTTCAATAACTCGACTATCTCCTTCTTTTGACAACTTTATGCTTGTTTCAACTGGGGTACTCACAGAGTTGCAGCTTTCCATCTTGAATTTCTCTAAAATCTCATTCATGTACTTCTTTTGATATATGAAAATTCCATCATGTTGTTGCTTTACCTCAATGTCAAGGAAGTAGGACATCAATCCGTTGTCTGTCATCTCAAACTCCCTAAACATTGATTACTTGAAATCCTTGAACATTTCATTACTATTTCCTGTGTATAACAGATCGTCAACATATAGGCAAATAATTAGAAATTCCCTTCGATGGTTTTCTTCATATAAATAGCATGCTCATATGGACATTTGGTGAAGCCGTTCTGATGAAGGTAACTATCGATGCGTGTATTCCAAGCTCTTGGTGCCTACTTTAAGCCATATAACGCCTTTTTAAGGTGGTACACCTTGCTTTCTTTTCCTTCCATTATGAAGCCTTCCGGTTGTTGTACGTACACTTCTTCTTCAAGAATGCCATTGAGAAAAGCTGACTTGACATCAATTTGGTATATCTTCCGATTGTGATGAGCCACAAGTGCGATCAACAGTCTCACTGTGTCAAGTCTCGCAACTGGTGCAAAGACTTCTTCATAGTCGATGTCCCTTTAGCTAATAGTCTTGCCTTGTATTGAGAAATTTCACCTTCTGTGGTGTGTTTGATTTTGTACACCCACTTGACACCAATAGCCTTTTAGTTTGGTGGGAGTGTTGTCAACTCCCAAGTGTCATTCTTTTGAATAGCATGTATCTTCTCTTCCATTGCCGATCGTCAACAATCTTCTTCTACAGCTTCTTTGAATGTGAGAGGCTCATGATCAGCATATAGGCAAAAAAGATTAGTCTCTCCATCTTTTGTCTGCTCATAGATTTCCCTGAGACTTCTCATCTTAATTGCACTTTGATTTGTGGAGGATCTGCTGCTGCTATCTCCTATAGAATGTGTAGAGTCCCTACGTGCAGGGGACGGTGTGGTAGGCTGAGAAGATGGTGGGGTACTTGGTGGAGCTTCTGTTAAGAGCACATTGGGCTCCTCCAACACTTGTTGTTCTTTGGCTTTGTCTTCATCGCTCTAGCTCCACACACTTTCTTCATCAAAGATAACGTCTCTACCAACCACTAATTTTTTTGTTAGTGGGTTGTAGAGTTTGTACGCCTTCGACTCTTCGCTATATCCGAGGAAGATACATTTCTCACCACGATCATCAAGCTTCTTTCTCTTGGATTCAGGAACTTGAGAATATGCAAGACACCCAAAGATTCTAAGGTGTGTAACATTTGGCTTGTAACCGCTCCACGCCTCTTGAGGTATCATATTCTTGACACTTTTGGTAGGACATAGATTGAGTAGATAAGTTGAGCATGCCACAGCTTCTGCCCAGAATTGTTTTGTCAGTCCTTTCTCCTTGAGCATGGTTCTGGTCATATTGAGAATGGTACGATTCTTCCTTTTTTTATGCAATCCCGTTTTGCTGTGGTGTGTAAGCAGCAGTAAACTGATGCTTTATTCATTGTTCCCTGCAATACTGGTCAAATTCTTTTGAGGTGTATTCACCACCTCGATCTGAGTGAAGAGTTACGAGCTTGTGACCACTTTGATTTTCAACAAGAGCGTTAAAGTTCTTGAATACAGTAAAGGCATCTGACTTTTCATTAAGAAAATAAACCCAAAGTTTTGTGCTAAAGTCATCAATAAAGTATCTATTACCTCCTAATGACATGGGCTCTATTGGTCCACATATGTCAGTATGAACCAACTACAATGGTGACAATGCTCTCCAAGATTTGCCGCTAGGAAAAGGAAGTCGTGCCTACTTGCCAATTATACATCCTTCACAAACGTTGCTCGATGGCTTGATCATTGGTAATCCATGCACCATGCCAGATGAAGATAGTAGCTTTAGGCCGCTGAAATGTAGATGGCCAAACTGAAAATGCCACTTCCATGACTTACTTTCCTTGAGTCCATAGAAGCACTTCTCGGATTTTATATTAAGATAACGGGAACATGCGATTATTGGCCATTGGAACATGAGCCACAATTCCTCCACGTATATCTCTCAAAATGAGAGAAGTTCTCCATATGTATGGTGTACCCCTTCTCGAGCAGCTGCCCAATGCTAAGAATATTGCTTTTCATGTTAGGCACATAATAAACATCATAAATGTACCCTTTCTTACCATCATTTTGACAGATTTTTATCTTCCCTTTTCCTTCAACTGATAGTTTGGATGAATCCCCCAAGTTCACATTTCCGTGAACTCCTTCTATGAGTTCTACGAACAGATCTTTCTTCCCACACGTGATTGCTTGAGCTTGAATTGAGGTACCAAACCTCATCTATTGAATTTGAATCATCATGAGCGAGAAGTAAAATAGAATCACTACAAACCTCATTTATTGCTTCTGCAACATTGGCTTGTTCATCATCTTTGTGCCAACAATCCGAGGCATAGTGTCCAAACTTCTTGTAGTTGTAGCATTGGATATTCTTGGAGTTTCCACGTTCATATGTGGATCTTCCTCTTCCTCAGTAGCCTCCTCGTCTCTGACCTCTAAAGCACTGAGTCTCCTGCTGACTTTGATGTGGTTGTTGAGTAATACCATGCCCTCGGCCTCTACCACGACCACGGTTGGAGCTGAATTTGCCTTGATCATTTAGAGTCAGTTTTGACTCTAGTGCTTGGTCTAATACACCAGAATTAGCATTCTTCTACATCCTTTGCTCATGTACTTGTAGTGAACCCAACAATTCCTCAATTGTAAGCTTCTCCAAGTCCTTAGACTCTTAGATAGCTACAACTACATGCTCAAATTTAAAGGAAAGGGATCGATGTACATTTTCAACGACTCGGATGTCATCGAGCTTCTCATTGTTTCTTTTCAAACCATTCACGATTACCAACAATCATGAAAAATAATCGGACACTGATTCTCCATCCTTCATGTGAAGAGCCTCGAACTCACCCCGTAATGTTTGGAGACGGACCCGTCTCACCCCTTCACTCCTTTAAAGATGGAAGCAAAAATCTCCCATGCTTGTTTACTTGTCGTTGCTTCAGCAACTTTCTCGAAGGTGGACTCGTCCAACCTTTGATAGAGTAGAAAAAAGGCATTTTTATCCTTCTTCCTCTGCTCCTTAAAAGCCTTCTTCTCATCTGCTGTGTATTCAGCTTCTTCCTTCTCAGTGGGTTCCGTAAATCGGTCGGTTATGAGTTCCCACAGATATTGAAACCCAAACAGGGCTTTCATTTGGATAGACCACGACCCATAATTATCTTTTGATAATCTATAGATTTGTTGCTGGATACTGTTGGATGCCAGTTCTAGAAGGGAGAAAAATAAACAGGAACTTGGCTCTGATACCAATTTGAAAGACAAAGTAGTTTACTAACTAGTCACCTTTCTATCTCTCTTTCACTCTCTCTTACTTTTATTACTAAAAAAAAATTTGACTTAGGGAAGAGTAGATAAAATAGAGAAGAGTTGAGGAAATATTCTTCAGTTTTTCTTATATTTATAAAACATCTTACAAAAACCCATATATATATATATATATATAGGCACACAAAACACAAACGACCAAAGCATTTTCTTCTTCCTCTTTATTACAATAAATTAACACCAATAACTCTTCTAAATAAAGGCTTCGGTTTAAGAAAACTTAAGAGATCAATTTAATAAACCAAATGCCTTTTTATATTAAAAAAAACTTTTAACTTCTTTATGTTTTGGATTTGTTGAGCTTCCAACAGGGAGGGGGCATGGCCCCTGCCAGCCCCCCCTCCCTCCGTCCCTGGTTGTATCGATCTATATTGTCAAAATATTTCTAAGAAATGTGTGAAATATTTTTAAAAACTATTTTATATTTTATATTTTGAATTGTTTGTTAATGATTTTAAAAAGATAAGCAAGTATTTGAAACGGACTCCACCATTTGAAAAAAAAAAGAAGAAAAAAACAAGAGAACAAACGTTTGTCTTTTTTCTAGCTCTATACCATAAAAAAAAAAAAAAAAAAAAAACCCTCTTAATTTAGTGTTAAATATTGTTCGTGGCTTTCCACTAATATTTATAATCAAAACTTACATGAGTTTGTTATATGGATAACTACAATATATGAGATGTACATAGAGAAGCTAGGATACGATCTTAACGTCGTTATCGATTTACAATTGAATTCAAAATTGAGTTATCTACTTCCACTCGATTGTGAGTTATCTGCTATAACATTTGAACTATATTTTGTGTTTTGTTAAATCATCTATAATTCTAAAAGCTTAAAGTGATAAGAAATGATAAATTTAATTATTTAATTTATATTCTAACAACATCCTTCACGTGTATACTCAAACTCAGTAAGACGTAGTATGTGATATTTAATTGAAATGAAAGATGAATGACGGAGATAAGATAAAAGCTCATGATATCTTATCTGATACCATGTTAAATCAAAATTTATCCCAAAAGCTTAAGCTTATATGAATCGATCAATTTAATCATTTAATTTATATTCTAACACTTCACCTCGCGTGTGAACTCAATCTCCCCTTTAATAATTGAGGCCAAACATGCTTCCCTTAATAACATTTCTTTTCAGAAAGTTAGTTTTTTGCAGTTTTTTTTTTTTTTTTTTCGTCAAATTAAGCACACTTTCTAGTTTTTGACTAAACTATTTTGAACGACATCATCAAACGTAGCCTATTACAAAGAAATTAATATTTTGTTTTCTGAGTATGAAAACGTAGTACAACTACCACGTAGAAGAGAAAAGGAAAGGAAGGAAAACAATGCAACAAATCTCATGATTACGATTAGGTTTGAAAAGAGTGCGGCATAGAGAAAAATGACCTCTTTGTTAGAAAACCAAGAGTAAGAGTAATTATTTTGTTTTTGTGTGAGCGTGTGAGATTGGATTTATATATTAAGTTTGAGTTCTAATGTACTTCATTTTTTGTTAATAATTTTTTATTCTTGATTATCAATGCCAATCAGCATGTACCTCATATTTAAAAAACCACATAAATTCATGTTCTTTCATGTGGAATTATTTTGAATTATTTATCATAATCTATAACACAACAATTCTGAGTACCATGCATGCATGCATGCATGCATTACATACTAGAATGCCAAAACCTACATTGAAAAGAACATTGAAGCAGAGGATAATAGTTAAGGGTTTGGAGATTTAATGATGGGGATGGGAATGTACTTGGAAGTGTTTGCAGAACGGGCCTTGGCAATTATGAGAGATAAGGAACTGGAAGAGTAGTCATTTTTGGCACTTTAAGTTTAATGGCATGTACATATTGTTACGCATCCTATGCTAGGATTGTGTGAGCTGAGCTGAGCTACCTTGTGCTCATGGCAACGTTTTGTGGCTGTGGAAGTGTCGGGTGCAAGCTACTTAACTAGTAGATGCACTCAGTCTTGCAATCTAGTGATGGCCACACCTTCACATAAACATACTTCTGTGTGGTGCACTACTCCATCCTAGCAATGATACCATGGTTTTTGGGATTGCGTTAAGGAGCTTAACAAATGTTTTTAGTACATGAAATGTTGTGCCAAGCAAATAGTCCATTTGACTTTTTTAGTACATAAAAAGTTTTTAGTACATAAAAAAAAAAAAAAAAGAAGCACTTCTTTAACTTTTAGGCTCTAAAAAGCACAAAAATACATTTCTTAGAAAAAGCTTAAAAATGAGGCTTTTTCTATAGACAAACTATATTTCTCAACACAATCTCAAATAGGCTCTTAGGTCAAAACATTCATTAAAATAGTCATCTTATTATGTGCCCATCTTTCATAAACTTTCATATCTTAGGGAAACATAATAAATAGGTTTTCTTTGTTCGTAAAACATCTCATTTCTTTCATAAATAAAACAGATAAAGCACTTGATTCTATAAAACTAGATGAAAAATACAACATGCAATTATATCATAAAGTATAGCTTAGAATGAGTGAGGTAGTACTAATAGACTTACCTCTCTATTGTAGTACTACACTGACTAGCAACTAGAAACATAAGTTAGAAGATCGAACTAAGTCCATCTAAGAGATCTAGATCTAATAGCCTCCTACCAACTAGAAAAGAGCCTATTAAACACAAAACTCTAAAACAAACAATGAGAAGGGAAGTGAGAAAAATAGCTTACACATAAATGCATGCTAGGCATGAAACAACAATGAATAAGGAAAACACATATTTGTTATTTTAGGGGCCAGTATATATATATAGTTGGAAATGTTAAATTGAAGCTTTTTTTTTTCATCAAATTAATACGATTTATTTTGGGGTTGCGATTTCTTTTAAATAGGAGCAAAATGTTTTAAAAATAGGCATGTTTAGTAAGAAAATAAGGGGGAATTAATGCAACGGGTTTTATTATGAAGCTTTGTTCTATTTGATTACATACTTACATTTCCACTTGGATTGACAATTAGCTATATATACCCAAGATCTAATTTAATTACTTCAAGAGGAACTTTTCGGTTTTTTGTTTTTTGTTTTATTTTTTAAGTTGGACATTTTTGAGTTGGGTTGAAAAAAAGTTGGGTGGGTAGAAATATTTTGAGTTGTGAACAAAATTATACCCAAGCATAAAAAACTAGTAAAACAAAATACTTTAGGACTAAAATCATATTTAAACAATCGAAGGAATCCTTCCTTTAAGTTTTTGGCATGTTCTCTACTATACTTTTTTAGATTGTGATATAATTGGCATGTACATTTTCCCAAAGTTATATTATATACTTATTTTTAGATTAAACCTACAAAAGAAAATGTGAAACAAATACAACTAACTTATTATTTGATAGCACGGTGGATACTTTCTACGACCACGACCAGTAAAGCGAAAGGTATGATGAAATATCAAACGAATTCTACGACATGAGGGAAACCTTTAATTGGTTGAAGACCAGCGTGACCTTAGGTTTCAGTGGGGGACACAGGTTCCAGCCGCCTCCCTATCGCCTAGGACCCTGTGAACGCTGCAATGGACGTAATAAACGTCCTATTCGTTGACCTCTCAATGCCTGTGGATCTGCATACCGAAGCGTGTAAAGACATGGTCGACTCAAATTTGGCGAAGATAGTCCTCAAAATGATGGATGCGGTGCGATGCCACTAGCTCATGTCTTTCACTTTGGGGATGACTGGGATAATAAGTATTGATGTTGACTATTACACTATTTCTTTTATGTTGAGTATCGTTAATTTCAAATTGCTTAATTGATCGTATCGTTGTAAGGATGCTTATTTTATCTTATGTCTTACAGTTCAGTATTAACACGTTTTATATTGGTTCACTGAAAGTTTGCATACTAACGATATTTTCTTTTTATCCTCCATTTTAAATATTGTGCCATTTTTTCAAAAATAGTTGTACTTATGACTCATTGAAACCCTTTCCATAGTATACTTATTAAAACACTTATGCAGGTGCTATTCTTCATTTAGAGTACTCAACATGGATGTCGCTGGAACATCAAGTGATAACTCTGATTTTGTACATTGGTATGATCTTATTGATGCATATGAGGATTCTGACTCTGACACCTCATCCTCTAAGGGCGATGATGAAATGAATTCGAATCCAATACTTGATGAGATAGAGATGCTTCTAGCGAGAATGTACAGATTGGTTGAAGAATGTCAATATCATGTGCCGCACACTAATGAAGTAGTGTGTATTCCACAACGCACTTCAAAATTGACAGGTGCTATATGGATCCATTGGATGTTGACCAATCCCAATCCAAATACTTGCTACGAGTGATTCCGAACGTGGCTCGACATCTTTTTGAAACTATGCAAAACATTGAAACGTAATGGTTATCTATGAAGCAACCGATATGTTAAAATCACGGAGCAAGTAGTAGTATTTTGCTTAGTCGTGGCACATGCAGACTCGCAAAGGAGTGTGGCCGGCAGGCTACAACAATCGACGCACACAATCAATTTATATGCTGCTAGGGTATCCAGAGCTCTTTGCAGACTGGGAAAGACCATCATACAACCATGTAGCACAGAGATGTCTCACCCTTACTTAGCCCGTAATAGCCTCTATTATCCATGGTTTGCGGTAAGCCATTTCGTTATATCTTTGGGTTATATATATATATATATATATATGTTTGTTTTATTTTTGGGTTAAATATATTTGTTTATTTTACTGAGATTTTACACTGTTAATATATTCTGAAATGCATTGGTGCCATTAATGGCACCCATATTAATGCGCGTGTGTCCAATCAGAACTCTGTGCCTTACCGAGGTCGAATACCATACAGGATTTCATGTGCGTGACATGCCTAGATATTTGCTTCACATATGTTCGCACAGGTTGGGAAGGTAGTGCGCGTGACTCATGCATTTTTGCAGAGTGTATTAGCGATCCCAGGATGCACTTCCCAACACCAGTCGAAGGTATTATTACAACAATGATCATGTGTTTTCTTTATGCAACGAGATATTCAGAGACGGTTTCTAAATTTATAGGTTATTTTTACTTGGTGGATTCAGGATGTGGCTGCTACAAGGGATTCTTACCCCTGTATCGCAACGAAAGATACAATTTGGATAACTTTCGTGGCAGTTGAGGCAAACCTAGGACTGTTCAAGAGGTGTTTAATTATAAACACTTCTCACTGCAATCGGCTGTGGAACGAACGTTCGACATTATGAATAATCGGTTCCTTATTTTGAATAATATGCCCCTTACCCGATCTTGTACCAACGCTAATTTGTGATTGCATGTTGCACCATTCACAATTTTATTTGCAAGGACTGTGGAGACATTGATCCATTATTTAAAGAGGCTTTAAAAGAGATGTACAAGGATTCTTGGGTTGATGTCTCACAATGGGTTGATATGCTAGTTGTACCGTATGTATCATCTGAACAACGACCTGACCAACCACAAGAAAGCTCAAGATTCATAAGGATATATTGGAATACAATAAGCAATAACATGTGTTAGGCGCTTAATGGGATATTAATCTTAAATTTGTTGTAACAGAGTGTTGGGAGTTAAACTTTGTTCTTTATTTGTTGTTTCTTTTTCCAATTGATGACTTGGAACTTGCTCAAATGTCAATTTTTGTATAATTCATTATATTTAAGACAGCACAGTTTTGATTCTATTGGTAGGACCCTTGCTTTCTACGTTTTCATGTTGGACTAGTAGCATATTGTTCATTGTCAATGGTGGTATTTAATTTTTTTTTTTTTAAAAAAAATATTTTGATGTAATATAAAATTGAAGAAAGCTTTTTGTTAATATTTTTGTAATAAAAATTAGTTGTTAATGATTTGACTCTGATTTCAAAGCAAGAATAATTAATTATTGTACGTTTGGGTGTGCGATTTTTTTTTTGTACTATATTCTACTATTATTTACTATATTCAAAATTGCGAATACATATAATATAGGTTTTTTTGAAATTATGTTTAGATGATTTAGAGAAATTTATACAAATTTAGAAAAATGCCAAAAAGGAATATGAGTTGAATTGAATATACTTGGAAAGTGTAAAACTAAAAATGAAAACAAAAATAAATCTACAATTTTAAAACAAAAAACTTAAAAAAAAAAACTGGTTTGTAAAAAATTTCCTACAATCCACATATAAAAAGGACATGTGTACTTTAAACATGTGAGAAGCACATGTTTTTTTATTAATGCTATTAAAAAAACATATAAGAAACACATGCTATTTAAATAACATGTGCTTCTCACATGTCAATCTTATATGTGGGTTATAAGAAATTTCCTACAAACCGGTTTGTAAGAAATTTCTGTCCATATATTTTTATCTTATTATTTTGAAAATCAATCATTTAATTTCTAAAATCTATATAGGACATGAGAAGATGGAAAAAAAAAAATCCAAATATACTAAACAATAAGTCTCGTGAAATCCTCTTGTTTATAAATGCTCGGCTATAAGGTCAAACAATTGAGTAGATCACCCACTGGTACAAGGTGACAAAACGAGTGAAAGCTTAATGAGTTTTCTTTATGTTGCGCAGAGTCTCATGCGCTCCACTGCAGAGCTCTCCTGCTCTTTAGGGAACAAAAAAAAAACAAAAACAAAAACAAAATAGAGAACTTGAACTTTTTAATTTATTTCTTTTCTCGAAATTAACGTTTAGTGTTGTTTCACCGTTCAAACGACACTAGAATGCTAGTGTGATTTGTACACTAAACGACTTTATTTTCTGCATATTACGTGGCATTAACAAAATTTAAAAGTCATAAAAATTGAAGAAATTTCATAACATTATTTTAATAAAATTTATACATCACTAATGCAGATTTAAAAAACCAACTAAATAATAAAAACAAAAAGCTATAGAGGAATAATTAATATCCAATAACACATAATATAAAGCATCGAGACGAATTAGAGACACCGCAACATTACAAAATGGTTAATCTTATACCAAATTCAGAAAATGCCCCGAAACCTATCCCTAAAAGGGTAATATCCCTTAATTAATACCTTGACGTGATATAACAAGAATAAACATCAGCATTACTGCAAGTTTGAAGCATAGGCCATATAACGCAATTAGAAGGAAATATAATCGTCTCTCGTTTGCCTCTTCTTTATGCAGTTCTATTTCCAACCAGATGTTCCTTGCCCTCAACTCTAGTAGGAGCTAACGGCTACGATCATCTATCGGATTGTCAACCCATAAAAAAAAACTTGCGATGTGTTCCCAACCTAAATTTTCGGCACCCAAAGTACTGTCTTGGGTTTGCTTCTGTCCACGAGGTTTACATATAACACATCAAACCACAAAAGCATGTCTGCGTCTCACCGTGGCTGCGAGCGGACGAGGATGATGACAATTATGACATCTACAATGGACGAAGAGTGGCCATAAAAAATAAAAATAAAAATTTCAAAATCACATATGGTAAATTGGTACAAATAATAGCAGTACAACTTGTATAGAACAACTAATGTGTAGCCATTTTTCTTTCATAATGAAATATCTAAATCGAATGTGTGGTGACGAATACCTTCGAACTTATTCATATTAATAGAACCCAATAACCCTTGCTGTATAATATATTCACCGTGCTCATCTTAGTGAGCTTTGATTGATATATATATATATATATATATATATATATATATATATATATATAGCATTTACAGTATATGAGATTAACTACAACTCTACCTCTTCTATGTCTTCATATTGAAGTATAACTCTTCCTCATCTATACATTGAGTTTGAGTTAGATTACAATGTCTTCCTATCCCTATCTCTTCATGCTCTTATCTCTTTTCTCTTTATCACTAGACTCATGTATTGGATGAGAGTTGTCTTGAGTGATTAAGTCCTTTAATGATAAGTCATGTGCGTTAATACGCTCCCGCAAGGTCAACAGGGGAGATCGGACGTTGAGCTCGAAACACAACATTTGAAACCGAGTGGAGACAAGAGGTTAGTTAGAACATCCTTTAATTGGTTCGAGATGGGAATGAAGAGAATTTCCAATGATTTATCAGCAAGGCGTTCTCTAACGAAGTGGAAGTCGATTCCCACATGTTTTGTGTGTGCATGAAATACAGGATTTACTGACATGTATGTAGCCCCAATGTTGTCTCACCATAATTTTGGTGGAGAAGGGAGAGAGATACCAAGTTCATGAAGAAAAACTTGAATCCAAAGGAGTTCAGCAATGTGTTGGCAACCGCTTTATATTCTGCTTCCGTAGAGGAGCGTGAGACGGTGGGTTACTTCTTAGAGTTCCATAAAATCAGGTTCGAGCCAAGGAAGACACAATGGGCTCCTATGGAGCGTCTACCATCTGGGCAGCCTACCAAATCTACATCTGAGTAGGCTTGGAGGCTAGTAGATTGCATTCAATTAACGAGCAGCCCGTGAGAAGAATCATTTTTACAGAAGCAATGCATGAATTGGCACACATGCTTAACAGCAAAACCCAAGTCTGGACGTGTCAGTGCTATGTATTGTAAGGATCCAACAATGTTGCGATAGAGAGAAGGATCTTCCATTCGATCACCGGTGAAAGCCGACAGAACAGAGGAGGCTGTCATGGGGGACGTGATAGGCTTTGTAGCGCCCCAGATTTTAAGACAAATTATAATGGTTTAAATTAATTTTAAAACATTTTTTAATAAGGCAAAAGAATAACTACGATTATTTATGAAAATAAATGTGTATTTTTGTTTTTAGAAACGTTTATAGTTGCAATTTGATAAAAACTCAAAACAAACATTAAACTTTGGAATAACGGAAACAGGGTCAAACAAACTCCGTTTTGGTCAATTCAAAAACTGGGACGCTTGTCTTGAAGTCCTCTAGCTACCTTCCAAATTTCATAATTTTTCGACGTCGTTAAGGCCATGAAAACACCCGTGAATCATACTGCCCTTAACTAGGACGAGAATTCAGATATATATAACATTTGTGGACCCATTTATATTTCTTTAAGGATCATGTGCAGCAGCCCCTCTTCCACACAGGAGTCCTCTCCTCTTCCTTTTCTTTCTCACATGAAGCTCATGATTTCATACATACTTCACAATGTGGGTGCATATGGTTATCTTCTTTTCCTTTTTCACACATGCTTGTACAACACATCACACTTGTCTTTGCTGCCCAATAACCTTTCTTAGCCCTCAGATCAGATCTAAAACAAGCCATCCCAGCCATCCATTTGTTTATAAAAGGAGAGGTTCACTTCTCCTTCCTACACACATCTCCTTCTTCATTCTTTCTCAAATTTCTGCAACATCTCTCTCTTTTTTGCTGGTTTTACAGCAGCAAGAAGAGCTAGAACTCTAGCGAAATCTGGGTCATAGCGAACTCGGATTGAGTTGAACCAAAAAGAGAAAGTGTTTTTCTTGAAGTCTTTTATCTACCCTCAAAATTTCACGTCAATCGGAGTAGGTTTGCCCATCGAAAAGTAGGTCGGAGTAAGCTGCCCTCCATTTGGACGGAAATCCTGAATCCAAATAGATAATGAAATGACTTTTTGGTAAGTTGTTAAATAAGACTTTAATTTATTTTATATAGTTTCCAAGTTACTTGTCTTATGAATTGTGTAAAGACCCAATAAGCTTAAGAGATAAAAAGAATTAAAATAGAAGTAATATAAACTACTTTTATATTTCAATGTCCTTATGACTTTTATGAGTTGATCGTATTTATATTTCCTTTCACATCTTATGCCCTCATGACTTTCATGATTTGATCGTATTTATATCTTCTTTTACATTTCATTGTCCTTATGACTTTCATGAGTTGATCGTATTTATATTTCCTTTTATATTTCATTGTCCTCATGACTTCCATGAGTTGATCGTATTTATATTCCCTTTACATTTAATTGTCCTCATGATTCTCATGAGTTGATCGTATTTACTCTTATTGTCCTTATGATATATTTTAATCCTTCAAGTTAATATTTAGTAGTATTGGTCATATAGCCTCGTCACCAAATCATGAACCAAGGTTTTAAGATTTATTATGAGTGATTATCTCAAATGAAGTGATGGGTAATAATAAATATAAAGAGATGAGGGTCTATAATCGATGATTTGGTTGATAGATGATTAATATATATATATATTGTTGTTTGGATGGATTTATATGTAGAAAAGGAACCAAGGAACTATACCAAGGACTGTGAGTATTCCTTACTCACTCAAAGTGATACACGTAGAGCTTTCTTTAATGTTTTGATATCTGCTTTATTTAATAGTATGCAACTTGTTTGGAGCATTTTGTTTGTAACATTGCATGTGTTAGTTAAAAGTTAGAAACAAGGCAAAGGGATAGACATCTCCGGGTTTGAGGCCCTTGGAGGGATAGACAGCCCAGGATTGAGGCCCTGAGGAAGGGACAAGACATCCCCGGGTTTGAGGCCCTGAGAAGGATAGACAGCCCATGATTGAGGCCCTGAGAAAAGAATAGAGGTCCTTGGGTTAGAGGCCCCTGGCAAAAGAATAGAAGTCCCTGGGTTAGAGGCCCTTGGCAAAAGAATAGAGGTTATTCGGTTTGAGTCCTTGGCATAAGTGTTTATAACTGACATCATATTATTGCATTACATATCGTTGCATCGCATACTTTTAATTAAATTAGTAATCTTATCATTATTGAAAGCAGTTGACTGACCCATATATTTATATATGAGCGGTATAGCCCATTATGCAGGTACGAAAGAGTATAAAGCTCAAGGATTGGATTTTGTTAGCACTGAAGAGTTAGAACTGTTTATTAATGTAGCTAATGACTGTAGTGATTTCTTTGTACCAATTTGGAATGTAATATTTTAATTACATTTGTCATTCAGTACACTCTGATGTATCTTTTTAAAGGAAATAAATATATTCCGCTGTGTAAGTTATCTCTGATGTAGTAATGTCACGTGGAAACTGGAGGTTTCCGCTTACGAATTTGCAGGCCCAAATTCGGGGCGTTACAGGCTTTGCCAACATGTTGGTTTTCTTCAATAAGTCCAAAATATACCTGCATTGGGAGAGAAGAAGGTCTTGACTGAGAGGACTTCAACCCCAAGAAAATAGTGAAGGGCACACAAATCTTTAACTGTGAAATCAACATTGAGGAGCTGAAGCAGTTCACTAATTGCAGCAGGGGCAGAGGCTGTGATAATATATGTCATTGGCATATATGAGGAGATACATGGTGACAAAGTTGATGCGGTAAATAAACAACGATGAATCTGCCTTGGAGCCCATGAATCCAAGCTGGAGTGGTTTTTCACTGAGTCTAGAAAACCAGGCGTGAGTGGCCTATTTTAAACCGTATAGAGCTTTGTGGAGCTTGCATAGATGATATGGATAGCTTGGATGAATGAATCCGGGTGGTCAAATCATGTATACATCTTCGGAGAGGAAGCCATGAAGAAAGGCATTCTAAATGTTTATTTGTTTTAGGGACCAATTTGTAGAGTAAGCAATAGATAGCACAGCTTTTATAGTCGTAGGTCTCACCATACTCAAGTCCAACTTGTTGATGAAAGCCCTTGGCGACTAGCCGTGCCTTATGGCGTTTAACGGACCCATCGACCTTTCTTTCAAGTTCGAAAAAGCATTTGCAACCCACGACATTCGTGGCTGCCATTGAAGGAACAAGAGACCAAGTATGATTTTGTAGCAAGGCGTTGAATTCCACTTGCATTGCATTACGCCACTCCGTGATGGTGACTGCATTCGAAAAACATGTAGGCTCCACAAGGGCTGATGTATTCATAGACAGTAGTGCGCAAGGCACAAGGTATCTTATCGTGCCATCTGTGAGTTTTTATTGTTGAACAATGTGATTCTGAGCCCTTGTGCACATAGGATGAATGGGAGGAGGAGCATGAGTACTAGAGTGAGAATGAGTCACACTTGGTTTTGCAGAAGATGAATGGGAAGAAGTAGGTCATGGAGTTATAATTGATGCTGCAAGAAGAGGTGTAGGACGAGTAGGAGTATGTGCTGGAATATGGAGAGGTGGAATAAAAGGAGCAGGTTGGGCAGCATAGGACTCAGTGAGTGATGATTTTGTGGCGAAGGGAAAGATAGTTTCATGAAACACCACATCCTATGAGATATATATGTGGCCATACTTAGTGTGATAGCACTTGTAAGATTTGTGGTTTTGACTGTAGCCGAGGAAGACACATTGTTTGGAATGGAGAGAGAATTTATGAGAGTTATAGGGGCGAAGATTAGGGAAGCATGCACACCAAAAGATTTTAAGGAAAGTGTAGTTAGAAGTGCGGTTAAAATGTTTTTGAAATGGAGACTTTTTTTTTTAGCAATGGAGTGGGCAACCTATTGATGAGGTAGCAAGAAGTGAGACACGCCTCATCCCAAAAGGTTTTGGGAAGATGAATGTTAGTAAGAAGAGCCAACGTGGTGTCAATAAGATGACGATGCTTTCTTTCAGCGCATCCTTGTTGTTGATGCGTGTGAGGACCTGAAACGCAATGGATAATCCCAATAGATTGAAAATAGGTATGGAGGTTGCGATATTCGCCACTCCAATCTGTTTGCACACTTTTAATCTTTGAGTTTAGCAAGCGTTCCACCATGGCTTAAAATTTGAGTAACACAGGCATAACATCAGATTTAGATTGGATGGGAAAGACCCATGTAGAACGACTGAAAGCATCTATGAATGACATATAATAACGATTTCCATTGATAGATAGAGTTAGAGAAGGACCCCATACATCTGAAAAAAATTAAATCTAAATGGTTACATATGCTTGAAGTAGAAACTGAAAATGACAATTGATGTCATTTGGCCTGAGGGTAGGCAGTGTAAGGAGTCGATGCCTTATTAGGGAAGACTGGAAGATGAAACTGAGATAAGACTCTGTTGACTGTGCGAAGAGTAAGATGACCTAAGCGCTTGTGCAAGTGATCGGTTGAGGTTCGCTCACCTACAAGGGCTTGTTTTATTGAAGAGGAAGAACTAGGCAAAGCATAGAGCCCACCTTAATTGGGCCTTGATGGAGTGGGATTGCTGTTTGACAGTCCTTAATCACAAAATAAGATGAATGAAATTCAAAAAACACTGATCAAGAGCAAATTTACAGATAGAGGGAAGATTTTTGCAAAGTAAAGGAACATGAAGGAGTTGGTTAAGGAGATATTGACGACGAGTAAGAGTGAGAGATGCAGAACCAATGTGAGTTATAGTCAAACTTGTTCCATCTCCTACACGGATCTAATCTTGACCATGGTAGTCCTCAAAAGAGAGATTGAGATGCTGGAGCTCACTGGTAACATGATGAGTTACCCCGGTATCGGGGTACCAGTTGTCTTTAGTAGGCAGAGCAGGGGAAGAGTAATAAGCATGTGGACTGTGCTGAAATTCATATGGGGATTGCGAATCCTGTTGTTGATAGCACCGGAGGGAAGTGTGGCCCAACTTGCCACAAATCTGACATGTGGGCCGTGATGAAGAGGCAGTGTCATTGGAGAAGTAGGAACCATGCCTTCTTTTGGTGGGGAAAGAACCACAACCACGATAGTAGTGTCGTCTACCATAGGAAGATGATGAGCCATGGCAACGGTAACCTTCGCCTTTAAACATGGGAAATCGAGAAGAGATATATTAGCAGAGGGCTGGGCAAGATCAATGGACGGGAGCTGCTATTCAATACGCATCTCATGGGCAAGAAGATGTCCATAAAGCTCATTGATGGATAAGGGATCCACACGCGTTAACAAACTGGTCATACTCAGATCCAGGACCTTTGAGAAGGAAGGAGACACTTTCAAAGTCGTTCAAGGGCTGGCCAGCAGCAGCCAAAGTTTCACTCATGGTCTTGATGGTCTGAAAATACTCGGTGATAGAGTCGTTCCCTTTCTTCACAGTGGCTAATTGAAAATAGATTTGCATGACACAATCTCGGGCTTGAGAGGTAAACATATTGATTAAAGTGGTCCATAAAGCATGGCCAGTAGCACATCCTACAACATGAGCAATATAAGGCTCAGTGAGCATGGAAATGAGCACGCAAAGGATCATTTGATCCTTTTGGCACCACGTAAGATATTTCGGATTGGCCATGGTGGCAGGAGCACCAGCTTCTGTGCTAGTATTGGGAACAATTTGGGCAGGTGGCTGAGATGAGCCATCTAAGAACCTGAATGCATCTTAACCACAGATGTAGGCATGGAGCTGAGTTCTCCAAGTCATGAAATTCCCTTTGGAGAGCTTGATATTCCTGGCGTGATTCATGTTAAAAAAAAAAAAGAAAAAAAAAAGGCAAAATGCCTCTTTAGAAGAAAAAAAAAAAAGAAAAAAGAAAGAAGTCCGTTAGTTTCATTTCTTCCATTTTTCTCTTTAGGTTTTCATGGAAAATCCTTGATCTACGAAGATCTAACCGTTCAACGACAAATCTAACTTCATAAACGTAATCTACGAAGACCGATCTATGTTTTTACTGATCGTTTTGAGGTAAATCCTTAAACTCGTGTTTTAGAGATTTTTGGTTAAATCTTGTAAAATATGAGTTTAATCTTGATTATTCTTTAGGTTTTGTGCTATTTGGAGCTTGCAAAAATCCCCCAAACTCTGGTTATTGTTTGGGTGAATTTTTGGGTAAGTTTCTTCAAACCTAATTTATAGGTATTTAGTTTAATTGATATTTTATGAGTTTAACCCTAAGATTTTCTTATGGGTTACTGTTACTTTGAAGATGCTAGTGTTATATGTTAATGGGTTAGTGTTTATTTTGATTAGGTTAGTGAATATAATTTATGGGTTAGTGTTTATTGTTATGGTTATTTGTTTAGGTTGTGATTTTTAGTGTCTAACCCTAAGCAAATGTTTTGGGTTAGTGGTATTTGGGTTGGTTAGTATTTTTATATTATGGGTATGTGTTTGGAACCCTAGAATTATATAGGTTTTCTATGGGTTAGCTCTTTGGCAATTTAAGAGCTAAGTATTAGTTAGTGTTAGAGAAATGTTTAGTTATTGCAATGTGTTATTTTTACTGTGGCACATTGCGAGAAGCTGTCTAGGAAGCTTAGTTGAGTTTGTTATCCGTGCAGCCAATGTGAGTATTTTATTCACTGAGAAACTAAAGTATTTTTGTGGTTAACGTATTTTTATAATAACTGTTGAGCCAATGTTATTTTTGGATGATTATATTGTGTTTGAACTTGTTTGCTATATCTCAAAGAATGACAAGGAAGAATATAGAAATGAGTTGTAAGATAAGGAAGACAAGTAGGAATTGATATAAAGAAAAGAGAATAGGAGAATAATTGAAAATAATTGATGTGTTGTGTTTGATTGCATTAGTAATTGAATGAAAGATAGGTTAAATTGATATAATGAATTTATAATGGATGTATGAGGATATAATGCATGAATGAAAAGGAATAGTAGGAAAGCATGAAATTGGATGATTTGCATGTGACAAAGCATGGACACAAGGATAGGTAGTGTTGAAGCACATAGTAGGAACACAAGGCACAAGTAGTGTTGAAGCACATAGTAAGGACAAGCACAAATAGTGTTGACGCACTTGCATAATGAAGCACGTACGAAGAATGATCTCTAGGGTTGATGCCTCATGGGTGTTAATGAAGGGTTGATGCCTTAGAAACAAAAGGGTTGATGCCACAAAGATAAAGAACGATCCCTAGGGTTGATGCCTGATGGGTGGAAACGAACGGTAGATGCCTTAAAAAAATGGTTGATGCCATATAATGAGGTAGATGCCTCATAAAGGGTTGATGCCATAGAACGAGGTAGATGCTTCATAAAGGGTTGATGCCATAGAACGAGGTAGATGCTTCATAAAGGGTTGATGCCATAACGTTAAAGAACGATCCTTAGTGTAGATGCCTGATGGGTGGACTCAAGAAAGTTGATGCCTTAGAAAATGGTGGATGCCTCAGAAACATGGTGGATGCCTCAGAAACAAGGTTGATGCCTATAGGACAGAAATTTGAAAAGAAACAAAAGCATGCATAGCATTGTGATGAATTAATTGATTGTGCTAGACGTATTGGTATGCCTATGTTTCCTAGTATGGGACGGGGAGCATAGGTATAGTGATACCGGACTAGTTTGTATGACATCGATTGTTGTGATTGTTTTGTGTACATTGTATTGATGTAAAGTTTTGGAGTGTATTCATGCACGTATTCCCCAAAGGGCGGAAGAAATGAATGGGCACATATCCAGAATGTTATGTCAATCGCCTCTAAGTGACACCACATTCAGAAGTGTGCGTATATCAGGATTCCCTAAAAGCACGGATGACTCTTATGTGCATACGGTCGAAACGTAGTGTCACTCAATGCTTAGATGCTCACGTATGCTAGCAATTCCTCAAAAGTATGGAAGAGCTTGCGTATGAGAACGTTTGAGCCTTACACTTTATTTATATGTATTCTTTGCGAGGAGATATTATCATGGTTTACTTTACCGGCTAAGTAACATATTTATAAACTTACTCTTTCATGATAGTCGTTATTGTAAACATATAATAATGCTAAAAAGGTTGGCTCACTGTGAAAGCCAGTGAGTACTATACTACTGAGACCTCAGTATTTATACTGAGATGGTGAACTCATACTTTCACCTGTACGGATGTGGTTAACCCCACAATTGTACTGATACTGATGCTTTGGCTGCAGGTTTAGCGGATGTAGAAGGCGACCCTGAAGCACAGTATTTGGGGTACTGCGACTGAGGCATATAGCTGGAGCCGTAGTGATGCGGACTTAGATGTCCCATTTTGGTAGTCTTTTGTAGTTGGCTTGTGTCCTACGTGACACTTGTATTTTGTAGAGCCAGTCTTATGGGTATGTAATTAGATTAATATGTATGGAAGCCTTAAACAGATAGAATTGTAAATAGCTCTTATTGTTGATTAAGAGTTATGTTTATATAGATGTAATTCCACTTTGATATGTGTTCCGTTGCACACTGATTATTGTATTCCGCTGTTAGATGCAACTCTGATTATTAGGTATATGTTATGGTATGTGTACCGTATGTTGGCTGAGCGACAAGTAGTCGTGCCACTGTGATGATCCGTTTGTATGGTTAAAAAAAAAAGGGTCGTCACAAGGACGGTAAAGACTACAGACATGAGATTGGCTAGGTGGGACAGTGAAGCCATGGAAGAGGTGGTGGAGATAGAGTCATAGCCAGACATAAGGATCAAATACGTTGGTCTATATGCTGCTCTCATACCATAATAGAACCCAATAACCCTTGCTGTATAATATATTCACCGTGCTAATCTTTGTGGGCTATGATTGATATATATATAGCATTTACAATATAAAAGATTAACTACAACTCTACCTCTTCTATGTCTTCATATTCAAGTATAACTCTTCCTCATCTATACATTGAGTTTGAGTACGATGTCTTCCTAACTATATCTCTTCATGCTCTTATCTCTTATCTTTTTCTCATTGGACTCACGTATAGGATGAGAGGTGTCTTGAATGATTGAGTCCTTTGATGATAAGTCATGTGCATTAATACATACTATCTCTACTCATTTCTAAAACGTTCTAGGAAGTTAAAATTAGAACACGATTAATAACAATTAAGAATTTGTTAGTTTTATTGGCTACATTCTGTTGACAAAATCACTGCCATGTAAGGTTGCTGCTTTATACAGGGTTGCTGTATTCTTCAGAGTCTTCAGAATATTCAGAGATTATTTCTCCAATATGGAAAAGGCCTTAATATGACAAGTTTTAATGTCACAAGCATCAAGAAGGCAATTTCTAGTTTCCAGGAAGATTCTGCACACGTCTCAGTATTTTTATCATAACTTTCTGCTCAAGTATCGGATTGAGATGAAATTTGTGTCTTTGGAAAGCTAACAAAAAAAATGCTACAATTGAACATCTAGACAGACAATAAAAACGTCCAGACGGACCAGCATCCGGACGCTCGCTAGAGTTCGAGAAATTTCAGAATTCATTTGCAGACACGAAAACAGCTAGCAATCGTTCCGATGCCCTCAGATTCCGTCTGGACGTGGCCCAGAGAACTCCAAATCAGAATTGTAAATGGTCTTCTAAAGCCTATAAATAGAGGTCTATAGGCATGTAATAATCATGAATTCAGTATTGAATTCTTCAGTACTTAGAGAGGGTGTTTAGGTAGAAATTGTGAAGATCTGCTAGCTCTTTAAGAGTTGTCCGGTGTGTGACTTGTTCATGTTGAAGTCTATCTTAGGGGGGAACCCTAAGGTAAATGAATCCATTGAAGACCCATTCAAGTAGGTGACTTGGTTGTGAGGCGTTCACGTTGGGTTACGTGTCAGAGTACTAGATACGATTGTTGCATCGGATATGTGAGTGTTACTGTCTATGTACTAGTTTTGTCTTCTGATAGTGGATTTCCTGGGTTTGGCTGTCCCGGAGTGTTTTTTTCTCTTAATTGAGTTTTCACTTCGTTAATAAAATATCTGTGTTATTTAAATTTCGTACTTTTGATATTTTGTTACACGTTGCACACACACACACGGTTAAATTAGAAGTGATCTATTTTTCAATTGGTATCAGAGCTTGGTACACTGTGTAGATTAAATTCTTGAGTGTGATCCAAATTTTTGACTTCTTTTATCATGAATTCTTTTATGTTATCTGAAGAGATTTTTGATAATGAGCTCATTGAAAATTTTCTTAAATTGAGTAAAATTTCAAAAAATTCCAATAAAGAGCTCAAAAAGGTTAAGCAAGAAAAAGAGTCTTTAATTATTAAATTTTCTGAATCACATGCTTTGATTGCCTCTTTCAAATCTGAGAATACCATGTTTTTTTACCACTATTGATACACTTGAGAATAAATTAAAAGAATCTGAAGATTTCTTGAAAAAATTCTCTAGTGATAATTTAAAGAGCATGCTTTGTATTCATTCAGACATTTCTAACAAGCCTGACTTAATTGTTGATGATTTGAGTACTACTTCACATGCTTCCGATTCTGAATTAGATTCTATTGTTATTAAGCCTGTGATAGTAGATATTGCTTGTTTAGATAATTCTGAAAATTCTTGCTTAAATAATTGTGTGAAGCCTAAATCCAAAGATACAGGAACACAAGCTCATGGTAAGTTTGTTCCTACTTGTCATAGTTGTGGGAAGGTTGGTCATATTAGACCAAATTGTTTTATGTTAAAAACCCACAGATCTTGGATTAAGTAGGATGCTCCGAGGAAAGGTAAAATTGAAAAACCTTCCTCAACCAAATATGTCCCTCCACATAGGAGACATATAAAAGGTAATGATAGTGTTATTTGTAAGAATGCTAACCTAAAATCTACAGAGACTGTCAATAAGCATTCAAACAAAAGAAGCCTGCCCACCTGTCATCACTATGGCATCACCGGTCACATCCAACCCAAATGTTCACAGCTCTAGGCTCAAAAGTCAAAGGTTAAGAGGGAGCTGCCAACAAAAGCTACATCAAACACTCTACCTCCTATGGCACATCAGGCTCAACGGTATCAGCAGAAGTTTGTTCCTACCAATCAAAATGGTAAACCAAAGAAGAACAAATCAAGGCGCTACAAGAGAAAGCTGTATAAGCCCAATAGCAACCATGGCTATGAGGGGTTGTTGAGCCTGATGCAAGGTATACTAATGAGAACGACCAACATGGACAAGACCCGCAAACCACCTCCACTGGTCAAGTAGGTATGGGTCAAGAATGATGAGATCATTCATCCCTTGAGGGGGAGTGGACTCACCTAGTAAAGGTGAAGTCTCACCATGCCTAGGAGTTTGGTTCATAAATCCTAGTGCATGTCAGGTATGTTTCCATTGATTGTTGGAAACTGTTGAAACTGGTTGGACTCAACCAGAGGATGCAAATATTGAGCTTGTAACTGAAAAAGAACGCACGACTTGCCAATGACAAAGCCCTCCATGCTCTATGTCAAGCTCTTTCACTGTCTGAATTTACCAAAATTTCAAATTGTGGAACTGCTCAAGAAACATGGCAAATCTTAGAAACCACATATGAAGGCACAAAACTTGTTTAATCTGTCAAACTTCAAATGTTGATTTCTAGATTTGAAGAGATTAAGATGCTTAAAGATGAGACATTCAGAGAGTTTTACTCTAAGATGAGCGACCTAAGGAACTCGATGGTGAGTCTTGGGAAGTCCATCTCGGATGTAAAGCTCATCAAAAAAATTCAAAGATCTTTTCCTGAGCGATTCAGAATCAAGGTAACTACCATTGAAGAAAGCAAAGATTTAGAAGAGATGAAGATTGAAGAGTTGGGGGATCTCTTCAAACTTATGAGCTTTCCCTGCACCCTGTCAAGAAAGTGAAGACTATTGCCCTCAAGGCATCTAAGAAGAAAGCCAAAGTCTCATCTGAAGAAGACTCTGAGAAAGAAGAAGATGCAATGGCAATGCTGGCTAAAAATTTCGGGAGATTAATGAGGAATGATAGATTCAAGAAGAAATTCTCCGAAAGACGTAAGAAGGCCCTTAGAGAGTCTGAACCTGAAGAAGCATAGAATAAGGACCCAAGAGACCCCAGATGTTCTGAATGCTAAGGCTTTGGGCATATACTGGCTGACTGTGAGAATCTCAAGCAGGGAAAAGGGAAGGCCTACAATGCGACTTTCAGTGATGAGTCCAAAGAAGAAGAATCTCTTGCTCAAGATCGGTTTCTAGCCTTTGTGGCTCCACATGAAGAAGGGGAGGATTCTTACTACTCTGAGCACAGTGATGAAGACGGGGAAAAACTCAAAGAGGCCTATAAAATCCTCTATGTAGAGTTCGAGAAGTTGAGGGAGACTCCTAAGCAGCACATTCATTAGTTGAACAGTTAGACTGAGAAGAGTTCGCTGCAGCTCAAGATACAGGATCTAGAGGAGAAGCTACTGGAGACACAGCTACAGTTGGAGAGGGTCACTGATGAGAAACTAACCCATATGCTATCAATCCAGAAAAGCCCAACAGACAAGACCAGACTCGGGTATGTAGCTTCTCTCTTTAACATTCCCTCTACTTCTAGGACTGTTTTTGTCAAGCCCACAGTCCTCGAGCCTCCACTCACAGGCGTGGACAAAGGAAAGGAAGCAATTGGTGGAGATATTTCGGTCACTCTGAAGCCCCCCACCATTAGACAACCTTCTATATGCCACCATTACGACTTAAGCGGGCACATTTGACCCCAGTATTCTCTTCTCAAAGCTCAGAGATCAAAGGTCAAGAAAGAGGTGCCAAGACAAGCTAATTTCGGCACTAGACCTTTGACCCAACATCAGGCTCCACGACATTAGGCTCTCCAGTATCAGGCTCCATGGCATCAGGTTCCAAGGCACCAGGCCCCACAGTATCAAGCTCCTCACCATCAGCGGGATCAACAAAGATTTGTTCCTGCCAATCAGAATGGCAAACCCAAGACTAACAAATCAAGGCACTTCATGAAGAAGCCGCAGAAGATTGAGGATAATCAATTCTATAGGGAGATGCCTATATGGATGCAGAGTATGATACAGTGGATGGATCATTAAATGAAGTCCTGTCAACAACCACCACAAGGAAGGCAGGCATGCGTTAGAAACGAGGTAGACATTCAACCCTTGAAGGGGAATGGACTCACCTAGTTGGTGAGGGTACACATGCCTAGGATTTGGTTCCTAATCCTAGAGCATCAGGTTTGATTGCAATGCATTATTCTCTACATGTCATATCTTTGTTTGCCTTGCAATTTAAGAACCATTGTTATTTGCTCCCTATTTCTCTTGAGAAAATTGTGCAGGTACTATTTGGGGATGACAAAAAGAAGTATGTCGGGCGACTGCTTTTCTGTATTGGTAATTTTGATCCATTCTCTTTGAAAATAGGTTTGATCTTGCCACACATGCTAGCTTTACGGTTGTTTACCCAGGTCTGCTCATCTGGCAGTGGACCGTTCGGAAGAGTTGGTAGCACGTCCAAATGCGATCCTTACAGGTTTTTATCTGTTGCTTCTTTCTCTGCCATTCACACAGCACTGCATTTTTATTGATTTATCACATCATATTGTGTGTTTGTCTCGCTGATTTCTCCCGAGATTCTGGCATTCTCTACACATCTCTTCTCATTCCATGATCTTCCTTTGTTCTTTTAAGTTTTTGTGCTTTTTAGAATATTGGAATATTTTCTTGAGATATTGTGCATGAAAATCCTATTCTGTCTGTGTTGGATTAATATTTGATATATCTGGGTATTTTGGTTTGCTATATTTGCTTATATAATTTTTGCATCAAATTGACAACCGTCATAATACTACATTTGTTTTTGGAACTAACAGGATCTAATCTTTCTTGTTAGTGGTATTTTTTAAAAATATTTCTGCTTAAATCTTTTCAGGAATATGTCATCCAGCGGCTCTCTACAAAGTGTTGGACAGATGGATCTTTTGGAAAATAGACTGTTGTTGAAGTCATATGTTCAATTTCCAAAGGTCTCAGGATTCAGATCATGAGCCTTCTATAGCATCTTCTTCATATCTGCATCAGTCTTGTAGACCAGTTGACTAGAGGATTTCAATCTGCGAATGATCAGTTTCAAGCTTTGTAGACTCAAGTGACTGAAGGTTTTCAGTCTGTAGATTTCTGGTTTCAAATTCATATCAATGTGCGAAACACTCTCTGTCACCTGTCACTTAATGCTAGAGGACTAGTAAGATTTGGAGCCTTGAGGTTTTTGCTTTCCTCCTCTGGTTTTTGAGCTTCTGTTAAGACACTTTACTATTATCCTTGTTTTGGATTTTAATACTTTTTGTCTGTAGGTTTTTACTACTCTGTTTATCCTTTGTCCTTTTGAGACAAAAATGGGAGTCTTGTTTTTGGACCGGATTTGTATTTTTAACTAGTCAAGTGATTTTTGTCCCAGAATGGCCAAATGGAGAATTTGTTAGTTTTATTGGCTACATTCTATTGATAAAATCACTGCCATGTAAGGTTACTGCTTTATACAGGGTTGCCATATTCTTCAGAGTCTTCAGAATATTCAGAGATTATTTCTCCAATATGGAAATGGCCTTAATATGACAAATTTCAGTGTCACAAGCATCAAGAAGGCAATTTCCGGTTTCAAGGAAGATTCTGCACATGTCATAGTATTTTTATCATAACTTTTTACTCAAGTATCGGATTGAGATGAAATTGGTGTCGTTGGAAAGCTAACAAAAAATGATACAACTTAAACATCTAGACAACCAATAGAAATGTCCGGACGGACCAGCATCTGGACGGGCAGTGAGTGCGTTCAGACACTCGCCAGAGTTCGAGAAATTTCGGACTTCCTTTTCAGACACGGAAACAGCTAGCAACCGTCCGGACGCCCTCAGGCTCCATCCGGACGTGGCCCAAAGAACTCCGAATCAGAATTGTAAAAGGTCTTCTAAAGCCTATAAATAGAGGTCTCTAGGCATGTAATAATCATGAATTCAGTATTGAATTCGTCTGTACTTAGAGAGGGTGTTTAGGTAAAAATTGTAAAGATATGCTAGCTCTCTAAGGGTTGTCTAGTGTGTGACTTGTTCGTGTTGAAGTCTGTCTTAAGGAGGATCCCTAAGGTAAATGAATCCATTGAAGACCTCTTCAAGTATATGACTTGGTTGGGAGGCACTCACGTTGGGTTACGTGTCAGAGTGCTAGATACAATCACTGCATCGGCTATGTGAGTGTTACTGTTTATGTACTACCTTTGTCTTCTGATAGTGAATTTCCTGAGTTTGGCTGCCCCGGAGTTGTTTTTCTCTTAATTAAATTTTCACTTCGTTAACAAAATATCTGTCTTATTTAAATTCCGCACTTTTGATATTTTGTTACACGTTGCACACACACACACGGTTAAATTAGAAGTCATCTATTTTTCAGAATTAATTCTTTTAAAAAAAATATCAATTAGTGTAATTAAAAGATTTTTTCAATAAATGAACTTAGGATCATTCGTTAACCTAAATATGTATTGGATAAGAGAGCCCCAAATATATGGATGGGCTGTAAAATATCATTTTTACAACCTCCACTAGAAAATTGACACATCAGAAAAATACTATACAAAATAATAAGATGAAAACACCCTATCTTTCAGCCAAATGGAAACCATCGTCTCCAAAAACTCAACAACTCGCCTGGATCTTGCCGGCGATGTCCAGATCTGGCCGAAAAATGACCACTACATGTTAGAGACGTTCAGTCAGCGCTGTAAAACGCCATGAAAGGCCGCCAGGAACTCAGATCTAGCCAGCAACACCAACTACTACTATGACGTCAACTTTTCAATGAGACTTGGCTTGAATTAGATCACAAATATCCTTATTCTGGATGAGGAACAGTAAATACTAGCAACCAAACGGTAGTCTTCTTCTCCAGAGCTCCCTGGAAATTCTCCGGTGACACTCGGACAATGCCGACAACCACCACGACGACGGAGGAAGAACCAAACGATGCTGAAATCCACACAAAACACAACACCAGTCACCAGAGAACACAAAAAGGCACCATTTTCACTCTCTGTCTCTATAATCTGTTTGGTTGCTGAGAAAATCCTTGGCAACATGGATTCTTAGAAAAATCTTGGTCGGTAGGCTTTAGGAGAAGGCGGGCCGATGTCCTTTGGCTGATTTTAACGACAGTGTTTGGGGGAGGAGGCGGATCTTGGTGGATCCGGTGGTTTCTAGAATAGGTAGCAACCATGGGTGGGTGATGCAGTGAAATGTAGATGAGGGAAACGTGTATCCTCTGCATCAGTGGGCTAATCCTGTATTTTTGGTGTATATCTTCTTTTGTGTTTCAAGCTGATGTGTCCAGCTGCTATTGGATGCTGAAAATAAGTGGGTTTACACCACATCTGAATTGAAGTTATTCTCATTGGATAATATTTTGTTTTTTGGGTTGTTTGTTAATTTATAGTGTGAATGAGAATAGAAAACAAAAATACAAATAAGCATAACCTAAATATATCTGATTTTTTTTTTCTTAGCAATTAGCCAAATAATTTGATTGATGCGCTAAAAATGTTTCACATTTTTCGTCAATTCTATGAAGTGCTTTATGAAAGCAGGAGAATTTATTATATTTTTTAAAAGGGTTAAATATCCTTTTGGTACCTGAATTTTAAGTTTTTTTAAATTTAGTATCTGAGTTTTCATTTGTTTCATAGGTGGACTCAAGTTTAAGGGTAAAAACCACTATGGTACTTCTATCACATTTTTCGCCCAAATATTAACGGTCAGCCACCTGTCAACCGCTGAGGTTGACACGTGGCACTATATAAAAAATAAAAAAAAAAATATGAAAAACTTTAAAAATTAATTAAAATAATAAAATTAAAAAAATAAAAAAAAATTGAAAAAAGAAAAGAAAAAGAAAAAGAAAAGAGCCACCCCCTTGTCCTTAATTTTTCTTATATAGTGTCACATGTCAACATCAGTGGTTGACACGTGGCACTATATTTGAAAAAATATAAACCGTTCCAAACTGATCGTAGCTATCATATTTGAAAAAAATAGAAGCAATCATAATGAAAATAGAAGCAATTGATGAGAAAATATGTTTAAATATACTCAATGGGCAATTTGAATATTGCATGAGATCCTCATCCGATGATCAATATATATCTATTAGTGAATCACTTACCGAAAAATATTTACTAGTGAATCAAATAATAAGAACACTTTCACTCATCCATGTGCAAATTCCACAATAAATACACAAAATAAAGACCAACCCAAAGAGTTGTTACCAGACAATCATAAAAAGGTTAAGCAAATAAGTAATTTCTATATGCAAAATTAGCAAAATGCATAGTAAATGTAATACAAACTAAGACAAAAATGACCAAAGCCAAATTCAACCCCAAGAACAAACTGAGATCCAGCCCTAGCCATATTGAGCAAAATCAAACCCCAAATCTGACAATAATCAAACTCTAGAGACTGAGATGAGAGATGTAACGCCCCAGATTTTAAACCCTGGAATATAACATCTTAAATTAGAATTTAAGACTAAATAAATATGACTCGGATGTTAATGGATATTTATGAAAATAAATATTCATTAGTTTTATAAACTCTATTTTAATAAAAAGTGAATTATAGACCCTAACAATATTGCTGAATAATTAAATAGACAGACTAAAATATTTAGTAAGTTAATTGATATAATTGGCATATAATATTATTATGTAAAGTTTATTGTGTATAATATTATGCAATATAATATTATTTGGTTCAATATATATATAATATTATTGGTATAATAATATTATTAAGGTAATAATATTAACGATGAAACAAACTAGACTTAAAACGGACTTAGATAGTAATCTTAATGAGTTAGATTAAAATGGTAAAGATCTGAGGTGAAAAATATCTGCGGTAAAAACATAATTAGTAAGTTTTGAATAAATATCTATTGATTAACCCAGGTTAAATTACCTAAGACAGGACTTTAATCAAAATATCTGTAAATATGAGCTTGTTTGGTAACTCATCCACAAAATTTTCATTTTCATTTTACTTCTTCCAAAAATATCAAATCAAAAACATTCTTACTTTTTTACACTTTTTACATCACATCGATAATTTTTTATTATTATTCAACCAAAAAAATTCACTACAAAACAAAACTTTTTTACTTTTCTATAAAACATTCTCAAATTTTATATCACATCAATTATTTCTTACTACTATTCAAATAAATATTCCAATTCACAATCACTTACCAAACAAGCTCTTTATCTTTAACGCGGGTTAATCTAACTGTGATAAAACTTAACTCAGGTTTGTAAAAATAATATCTCTTCTCATATTATTCTATAAAATCAACCCTCTGCTTCTGTAAAATTCGCACATCTTTTCGTCTTCTTTCTTCTTCCTCATTTCTGTTATTTTCCTTCTTCTCTTCTTTATTATTTTCTCTTCTTCATTCCGTTCTTTTTGTACCCGAGCGAGACAGAGAGAGAGTGAGAGATGAGAATGAGAGGGAGACAGAGAGAGTTTTAGAGAGAGAGATTGAAAGAGAGAGAGAGAGACTGAGCGAGAGATGGAGAGGAGAGAACCTAGAGAGAGACTGAGAGATCGGGAGGCAGAGATTCACAGAGAGGGAGAGCCGAGAACCCGTGTGATCCAGACCCGATTTCCGGCGAGCAGAGGCGCGACTTCCGGTGGGTCGTTGGCCGGTTGAGCTAGGAGAGATTTTCGGCGATTAGGAGCGATTTTCGGCGACTGGGCAAGGGGTCGATGACGACAGAACCAGGGGAGACTTCCGGTGGAATTTCCGGCGGCTTGAGACGCGATTTTCGATGGATTTTTAGGAAAATCCTATATGTAAATAACTCTTGTAATATTAGTTTGATTTATTAGTTGATTTTATGATTTGGTGTTTTGGGTTTCGATTGGCCGTGTAAGGTTGTTCGGCCGATTACTTATGATGGCCGGTTGGGTCCTTTGGCTGTATTCCATGTCTGTGGATTGGACTGAATAACTTGATATTTTGGTGATGCCTTTGATTTGAGTTGTTATTCTGGTTGTTTGTGTTTAGCATGAATTTCTCTCTGTTTTGGGGTTCTTAATCAGCTGAGCCGTGATTATAGTTTGATGATTTTTTTGGATGGGTTTTGTATTTCGACCGGTTACTGTGATTGAGGATTATTGTAGTTTTGGGTTCTTGATAACCGAATGGGTGTTTTGTTGATTGAACTGTTTGGACACTGTGTCTGGGTGGAGTTTACGGTTGAGTATTGTGATTTTGGGATGCTGATGGTTTTGAAAATGTATGCTAACCGTGGATGATTATGGATTATGTTTGGTTGTTCATAATTAATATGTGATGTTTTACCCCGTTTCTTGTAATATTCTAGGATTGGATATTATTCTAAGGTATTGGTTTGCTTTGCTGATCGGGTTAATTGATTTGTGATATTAATACTATGTATTCATGCTCTAGTGATTTTTAGTTGAGTTGAATGTTCTAATTAACAGCTTAGATGTTTAATTTAAGTACTTGATTAGTTGTGAAGCTTTGGAATTAAGGTTATTTTCAAAAGTAATAAAATATGATTTTTATGGTTCGGTCAACTGAATTTTGGTATTTTATAAAAAAAGGTTGAATATTATTTTGAAGAGTTATGTGATTAGTGGGAAAATATATATGTGTGTTAGTGATATGATAGATATCATCTTTATGTTGTATCTCCTTAAGTGTATGCTTTGAATCTTGTTGTTAGTGAAGAGTTCCGACTGATCTATGTTATGGTGAAGTTTTAGTTTACTCTGGTTATTCTTGTGATGATTGTAGATTTTAAAATGCTATCTTTATTCTTTTAAGTTAAAGTTTTCTGCTGCATACTCTCTTTAGAAAAGATGAGATCCCTGTGACCTTATTATTATTATTATTATTTTTGACATGTCCATACAAAAAGGGGGAAAAAGGGATTCGAATTAGTGATATCCGCTTCATGAGGCGTGGTTCCCAGCCGATTGAGCTAATCCTTGGGAACGTAGTCTTATTCATCTAGAAGAAGACTGAGAGACGAACCATGAAGTTAACAACCAGTTAATTAATTTTAATGTGCCGTTACAATTAGTTTCTTTCTAAATTAGGAAGAATTGTAAACTCTTAGAATTCTATTTCTAGAACTTCAAGTTCAATATTTGAAGAATGAGGGGACTCACATATATATGTGCCTGAAGTTTTATGTAACATCAATTTTATGGGGACATTATTACTCATAATTATAGCTAGCTAAAACGTTTAACGTTTTTCCCTTTCCCTCATTGAATAATAAAAAAAATTAAAAAAAAACTAGCCAAAACGTTTCATAATTCAAATTTTGTTGCTATTACTTTTGGTAATCTCAATTTATTTCTCTCCGTCCCAAAAGCAGAATCTATATGTTCATTTTCCCTCTAAGAAGGAAAGAAAAAAAGAACTTATTTTTTTTCGGTCGAATGAGAGAACTATTGATAGATTATAGGCCCCATAACTTAAAATTTCTCTCTAGCTCACTTCCTTTTTATTTTTATTTTATTTTCTCTCTCTTCTTCTTTTTGTGGTAATTTTCGTAGAACAATTGTTAAAAAAAAAAAAAAAAACTTAACCACTCGTAATCAATGATCATTCATTATCAAAGTTACACCATAAAAGCACTAGTTAATAGAATGTGGAGGCTGACACTAATCATGGCCAATTTAATTTGATCGCATATTTTAAAACACATGTTCATTCATACTAAAACATTAATGAGCTATAATAATATGGGAATTCTCTTCTATGTATTTTTCTTTTGTCAAAAGAAATTTGCAAAGTAAAATAGAGCTAAAAAAACTATATATATATATACACACATACTAAAGAAGGATCAGTTTGAGAAAAATTAAGCAGGATATACCTTTTGATTGTTTTCATTTTTCCTTTATTGCTAACAATAAAGGGAACCAAACATAACCTTAATCATATAGAATTTGAAATTCTTAATTAAAGGGGAGAGTATTTCCCGAACAATGAAAATTGAAAAGGCTTATATTTTAAGATATCAAAGATAGAAGTGGAAAGACTACCCTTATTTGCTTTAAAATAGCATACCATCTATGAAATAACTAGACTCAACTCTCAAAAACATTTTTATTAGCGAAATGAACGGATACAATCATACAGTATGTGATCTCTTGGAAACAAACCTTTCAGTCTATTTATTGTTCTTCTGCATTATGCCTGCAATCCAGATCCCTCACCTTTGTAGAATCCCGTTTATTTTTCCAATGCTTTCGAGAGTCGATCAATCCTACGGATTCATTTATTTATAGAATCCCATTTATTTTTTCAATGTTTTTAGGTGGGACAGGGGGGATTTGCTCCCTCTCCCCTATCCTTGATTCTGCATGTTCATAAGAAAATTAGGCATCTATAGCTGATCACCTTCTGGAAACAAATCGGTTTTACTTAGACATGCTTGTTTTTCGATTGAGAAAATGTGTCACATGTACTCTTGACCTTCTTTATCTTTCAAAATCAGTTAGAGAAAGGTAACCTGCAAGACATAAAAAGATATACCAAGGTAAATAGTATCTGTCCGGTAGCAGCGGCCTATGTCTTTGCATTTGGTCACCGACCAAAGATATTGATGAGTTGAAACCAATATCATTGTAACTAGTAATTTCATATTATTCTTATATTTCTAGATAATATAACCCTCAATGTTAGAAGAATATATTGTTATAACAATAAGCAGATAAACTTGGCTTGGGGTGAGCAGGAGCAGAAGGGGTGTGGATTAATATTGAAGTCTAGCTTATGTCGACTGAGTTTAGGGACAGTGGTATACCATATTTGGAAACATCGTAATGATCTTAAACATGGAAATTCCATACTATCTGAGCAGAGGATTCTTCAGAGAATAAAATGGGAAGTTTGCGCCAGCATATTGGCAAAAGGGAGATTCAAGTCAACAGAAGAAAACTTGGTTTTATGTCACAACTGGAACCTACCTTTGAAGATCCTGGGTATTGAGAAATTCTGATAGCTTTTCTGTGTGTTGTTTGCTTTGAGACTGTTTTGCTGGTTTTTTATTTTTTATTTTTATTTTTTTTGCAGCACTTGTGGTTGTTAGATTTGGTTTTGTTTTGCTTCTTTTTTGCAGTTGTTTAGTGCTTTATTTGCAATACTATAGTACAAGGTTTTGTTTGGTTTGTTGTATTTTATTTGTGATTGTATGCAGTTTCTAGTTTGATTTCCTTCTGGCGATTGTAATTGTTGGTTTTGGTAGATAAATTTGTCATCTTTCTCCACATAAGATGGATTTGGTAGATGGGCTTGACACTTGCTAACAATAGTCAAGGCAGTGAGAGTGCCAAAAAATTTTGAAAGCTTAACTCTAAAGCCTAAGTCTTTATGCCGCTTATCCCAGTCAAGTTGTTCCCGAAACAGAATAGGATTGTAATACTGGTTCTCGAAATTGGATTCTGAATTGCGACCGTCAATATTGCAATTTATCTCCATGTTTTGCGCTGCTAAACACTGAGTTAACTCCGCAACCTACCTCTGCAAGTCTTCAATCGTTACGTCTTGTATATCGCATTTATGGTAGGAGACTTCCTCATTTATAACCTGTCCACGCCAACCACAACCACGACCACGACCACCAGGCACGAAAATTGATGAAAATTTATACCAACTAACGCGGGACAAAACTAAGATTGTTCTGATAGCGTACGATAGTAGCATAAACTATAAATTGAAGATAGAAAAGGGAATTCATGAAGAAAGAAAATAAAAAAACAGATAAAAGAAAACTCATATTTACCCCAAATAAGCAAACAAAGAAATAATTCTGAAAGACTAAAATTTAATTGATATTTCAAAACTTGATTGCAAAATAAGAAAGACTAGAGGCCTTTATATAGGCTAGGTACCTCCTAATTTAACAGGGAAAAGAAAAATAAATCCTAATTGGAAAAAGGAAAACATAATCCTAATTGGAAAAGGAAAACCTAATCCCAATGGAAAAGGGAAAATCCTTAATAAAAAGGAAAACTACAACACACATGCATAATTGAAATAACACTAATGTCGATTTTCTCCAGCATCAGTAAATATGATGTTCCTAAATATTAAAATTTAACTTAATATATCCCGGGATTGAATTCTTAATATTCTAACTACATAATATAAGCAGAAAATAGCTAGAAATTTTTTGATGTTCTCTGTGGGGAACTCTAAGCTTTCATCTGTAATCAAGGATGGTCATTGGATTGGTAGCAGGTCATTGGCATTCCTTTACTGTTCCAAAGTATGGTTTCATCCTTTGGTTAGCTATGAAGGATGCTCTTACTACCGGAGACAAACTACTTAGCTAGATGGGGCTTTCAAGGGGAGACTAATTGCCTTCTCTGCAGAAATGGTGTTGAGTCTCGTGACCATGTTTTTCAGTTGTAATGTTAGCAGTAGAATTTGGAAGGATTTGATGGAGTTGGGTGAATTGGAGGCTCCTCCTATTTGTTGGGCTAAGATTGTTGATGTAGAGAAGCAGGAGTGGAGGAAAAAAGTGCTGAAATGTTTTGTTTGTAGGCTTGCTTTCGGGGCTGCAGTTTACCACATATGGCGCACTAGAAATGATTTGAAACATGGCAACTCTCCCTTTTCTGAGGTTCAGATTCTACATAGGATCAAATAGGAAGTTTGTTGGAACAAGTGGCTCATATTCGCAGATGACCGTCCGGACGGCTTAGAGGAGTGTTCGGACGTCCTCCAGTGTTCAGTGAAGTATCCGAACGGGTCAGCAGACGGCAACCACAGGGAGTTCATGTTCGCTTAGGTGTTCGGACAGTTCGGCGAACACCTAGACCCGAGAGCACCTGTTCGATGTGGTGTTCGGATAGCAATGCGATGACTATGAACAAGGAAGACCTAATGTAACCATCTGGACGCTAGGTTGTAGCCGTCCGGACGCGCGTTAGAGAAAACGCGGATTACTGCTAGGTTTATTGGGAGTTCTTGGGGGATGGCAGAGATTATTATATATATGTTGTATTGTAACCCAGAACAGACAGATTATTGAATATAGCCGCACTAACTCCTGTAGACGTAGGGAAATTGTCGAACCTCGTAAATACTGTGTCTTTCTCTCTCTTTTATCTCTTTTATCTCTTTTTCATCTCATATTATTCATCATTGGTGTGTGCACGGTAACAACAGATCACAACAAAGTTAGAGTTTGAATTATTGTGAAATGATGTTTTAAGAGAACTAAAGGAAATTAAAAAATTTGCTGTAAATGGAGTATTGATAGCAAAATACTGGTATAGGTGTTTTTTTGTTGGCTCTCTTGGTTTAGTTGTACTTTGGCGTGACTTTGAAGCGTGTGTTTCAGAGTTTGCCTCTACCTTTTGGAAATTTTGTACAGAGTTTAGTTTGTTGGTTATATATATTTCTCTCATTTATAAAAAATATAAGCAGAAAAACAAAGTTAGTGTTGGAATGTTCCAAACTTACCCCAACTTGAGAGAAGTGTCGTCGTCGTTGTCATGGTGTTGAGGAGGATCAGCTGAGCTGCAAATATTGGTGATTGACTCAGATGACCGACCATGTTCAATTACATGTGTTTTAATGTTGAACAGATTCCCCATCTGCTGAAACAGACATTTTCCATCAATTGAGAAAGTAGGGAAACAAAGAAAAAGAAAGAAAATTCAAGACCTGATACCTGTTTTATTCGCCGGTTATCCTCCATCAGTTGGGTTACCTGCATTTAAAAAATAAGAGTAAGAGAGATAGAGAGAGAGATTACTAAGACACGTTAGCCTCCACTAAGGTAATTTAGCAAGATATATTAATGAACAGGGGAACCTTCAATTAACCCCCTGAATTGTCGCTAACATGTCATGACTTAATGAAAAATCCTAGAGGAAGCGTAAAATTGAAAAAAAACTGAATGATGTATACACAAATTTGAGAGTTTTTTAAGTTTAAAAGGGTAAGTGCAAATGTGATGAAAGTTTAGGGGGTTAAGTAAAGTTTTTGCTAATGAATAAAAAAAAAAAAAAAAAAAAAAAATAGGCGATAATTCAAAGAGGAAAATATTTTAGAAATACCCCAAGGCATAAAATGCTTCTATTAGCGATCGAGCGAAGTGCCTTGAAACATTTTTGGGTTCTATGAGAAAATAACCTCAAATTTTGTCTTTTTCCAAATGAGATAAACCCTAACAATTTAGCACAGGGTGCTGGATTTATGGCCAAAATGGTGCTTGAGCAAGCCGCTGCACACATACAAAGACCTTGGCAAAAGGAAGACAAATTTCTTTGAATCCCACAATTGCCTCCTTGATTTTTATAAGCTTGTATCAAACTATTCATTTCTAGTTATCAAATATTTTGCTCTAAAATTAAGTAATTGTGTACAACTATTTATTCACGAATATCATCACGTAAGATATTAAAGAGTCCCACATTATTAGGATTTTTCTGACTTGTAAAGTTTATAAGCCATGGGCATCCCTCCTCTCTCAAGGCGTTTTTTGAGAGTGAGTTAGGCCCATTGGTCTTTATTATAAGAAGGTGTGAAGATGTTTTACATTCTATATCTTTCGAAATTATAATAACTGTATTAAGAAATTTATAGTAAGTTTGGCACATGACCTTCCGCTCAAGGGCACTGATCTCTTCTACAAATCTTTTATCCTGAAACACGTAAAAGGATGCTCATGTTAAGAGACAAGTACAGAAATTTCGCCGCTCCATTATAATGCCAGCATACAGAGACAACAAAGAGAGACAAACCTTTGCATTTAAAACGCGGCTCAAGCCTTCTTGGAGAAGTTGCTCTAGTTTCTCTAGTTCTTCTATATTCAATCCTTGGAGCTCTTCTCCCTTCATCTGCCTGTTAGGTGTAATCATTTATACATTAATTTAGTGTGGAAAAGTGCATGTCATCACTATAACAACTTGATTTAGAAATGTCGTTACAATATATATACCTCAGTTCACGAGTCTTTTCCACGATTTCATTGCTCAACGAGGTGTAGCTACTGTTCTCAAGCTAAAAGGGCACAAAGAGGTTCCATTAATGAAGATTTTCAGTACATGATCTGTTTGCAAGCACTTTTTTTTCTTTTTTGAATGTGTTAAGTATATACATGTGAGAGTAGAAATGTTTTAGTTCCACATTGCAAAGATGTGATAAGTACTGTAATTGATTAATATTAACATAGTTGGACCCAAATCCAATAAGGTTTATAAGCTTTTGGTTCAAATACTAGTGTCTCAACATGTTATATACTGTACTCACTAAAAGACTTTCCAAGGTGTTAATCTCCTTAACAAGTGGTATCAGAGACAATGGTGGTGGGCAATATGGTGAAGTGGCGCAGGCACAAACAATGTCCTTGGAGTAAGGGACAAAGGTGCAAGGTGCGAGAGCGGATGAAGGTCCTTGGAGTGAGGGGTAAAGGTTCATGGCATGGGCTTGTACAAAGGTTGCTGGAGTATATAGGAACAAAGGTGCAAAGTGTGACCATGGACGAAGGTCCCTAGAGTAAGGGTAATGGTTCATGACACGGGCACAAATGGGAGTCCCTATAGTAGGGACAAAGGTAGTATTCCGCGAGCAAACCCACATCGCCTACAAGTTATCTTGGAGAGGGCCCTTAAGATTGATTAAAAAAAAAAAAAAAAAACGTGTAGCAATGTGATATTGATGGACTCACACGTGAGGGGGAGATTGTTGGGTATACACTTGTGCGAAGAATATAAGGATTTGAATCCCACATTGAAAATATGTGGTAAGTGTGAGTGATTAATATTAGCATAGTTTGGCCCAAATTCATAAACTTCAACTTTTTGGTCAAGTGGTGTATCAACATATTACATTATAGGCTCACTAAAAGATTCCTCAAGATATCAATCTCCTTAATAGGATGAATAAAGTTTTTCATTCCACACAAAGATTACAAAACTCTCACCAGCAAGAAAACCTGCTGAAACTCAAGTTGCTCAGCAACTAACAACAACAACAAAAATCAGACTAGTTCCAATGATTGCTAAATTATGTAGGCATTTCCAGCCTTCCATTAGAAATATATAAGGACGTTGTAAATGTTAGGGTCATCATTCTGGGATTGCTACAAGCCTACAAGTGGTTTGTTGTCAGAGTTGTTCCAGAAAACGCATCAAACTTTTCAAATTATGGTACGATTTTCTTTTATATGTAAGTTTGAAAAAATTACCTGCATCAACATTTACATAGAAGTTATGGAAATAAGTATGAAAAACATTGGAAATAAGGTAAACCCATATGTTTAGCGGTATAAATAATATGAAACTTTTAAGGTTCTAATTGTCAATCGTAATATAAAATCTCAAAAGAGGAGGGTATTATGTTGTGGATAATGTGATTGTAAGTTACAATTTGGAGTAACCGGATAGAGTAGATGTGGGCCAACTTTTTTTTTTTTATTTGTAAGAATTTGTTGAAAAAGGATTAACAAGCAACCCCTAAAAAACAAGACGGCCTAATTAAAGTCAGACTGAGCCTATATAAACAAGCACCTATAAGGGAAAACATGGCAAGCAAAATTAAAGATTACATCAGAAAACCCCAAGACCCAACTAGAAAGCTATTAAAGGAAGAATCTATCTCACACCTTTAAAATAATTAACTTTAGATCTAACCTAAAACATAATCTCCAAGACAATGCACTCATGCTCCCCTATTTCTCCAATGAAACAATATTTGCATTTAATTTCTCTCGTGCCAAATAGTCTATATTCTAGCAACCACCATTATTTTAACCACAATGGAGAGAAAATATTTGCCTCCGAAGTGGAAGGCCATCCTCCAAATAAACCCCTCCTAGTTTATGTGAACCCGATAAATATTACATCTACTCAAAAGATTATACCAAATTGTTAGGTTTTTATTGTTGGGCCTATTGGCAATTCAGTGTCAAAACATGTTTGGTTGTAAGTATCAAATTTAGGGTTAAGTCGGTGCAAAAGTTGATCCAAGACATGAGAATTCAAGTTTGTGTATGATGTCAAACATGATTGACCTAGTTGGATTAAAATGATCATATCTTTTGATTCTGATATCAAATAAAGGCAAGCTTGGTGGTGTAGGAAAGCTGATTCCAAATTCTACACTTTGTATATTTTCTAAGCATTGAACAATGTTTAGTGGGTTTTAACGAACATACATAATTGGCCATTTGCTAGGCCCATCGGAGTGACGTTTGAGTGTAAGGCTGAATAAGCTGAGAGCGTCATTCGGTACAACGTTCGATGAGACGTCCGAATGGGGATACATCATTGGAAAAATCGAGAGCATAGTTCGGTAGGCCGTTCATTGTGATGCTCGAACGGGGATGCACCATTGAAGAAACCAAGAAGCCTGTTCAGTAGGCCATTTGCTAGGGGGTTCAAATGGGTAGCATTAGAGAAGTTCGCTCGGAAGGACTTCCACTAAGTCTTCTCAACGCCTGTTAACTGAAGGATGTCCAGAACTGTCTATTCGATGTAACGTTTGGAGTTTCGTTTGAACGGAGAACTTCAAGATTTGACCGTTCGGAAGGGCGTTTGTTGAGCCGTCCGAATGCCACTATTAAGAATACGATTTACCCTAGTTCCATTCGAACGGTACGTTGGTTGGTACCTCTTGAACGCCACCGTAGATTTTCCTTATTTGGGTCTCCTAATTGCTCTAGTAAACCTAGTTTTTTGAAACTCTATAAAAATATGCCTATCTATGCAGCCTCTCTATGCACGATTTTTGGAAGACTTTGCGGCTATATTATAGTGTGCTAAGAGAGAGTTCTTTGATCCTAGATCATTCATATATGCTAATTCTCTCTTAGAATTATTTTGGTTAAACCACACAAACCTTTACTTCACCAAAAGACTTCAGCCGCCGGAGTTATGGAATTGCAAGAGGAAATCGAATAGAAGAATTTTTTAGAGGTTTTGGAAGAGCTACTGCAGTAGAGGACAAGTGGGTCACTTGTCTAATACAATAGTACGTTGACTACAAATGTTTTATAAGTGTGAACTTGTAATCTCTTTTTTCTTCTATAGTGGATTGATTTCTTCTATTTGGTTGTGCTAGAGTGGTTTTACTTTTGAAGAATTCTTCAAAAAGTTTCAACTTTGTCACGAAAATCTTTGTGTTGATTGTTTTAATGCTTAACTTGATTTTGGTATTCATATCAAACATCTTCCCATTTTGTGTTGCCATATGAATGGTTTTCTTTCAGCTGATTTTAACCATAATAAGCTACTGGGAATGGAACTAAATTAATTAAGGTGAGCAAATCTTACAATCTAGATTTGGTCGACCAGCTAAAACATAATTGAAAGAAAAACTATATTCGATCAAGATTATACTACAAAGATGTAGCTATTTCTGGTTGCTTTTGGGTAGTGTGGATGGATCAGCTGGTGATTGCCCGAAGCTTTCTCCACCCGCTACAGCATCTCTTAGACCATTCTTATTATTGGATTTCAAGCTCTCTTTGGCTTACTCAATGTCACCAAATGGAGTCATCATAGTTTTTGGAACATGGAGTGTAGCGTTCCTTTAGTCTAGGATTATCACCGTACTGTTATCACCGTACTGTTGGATCAGTCTGTGGAGAAGGTCACAAGTGATTGTGGCATTGGAATGTGCTAAGTAAATGGTGGAGGTGTTATGAGAATCAGAGATTGATCGGGTAATTCTCCTTTCAACAAGAAAAGAAGCAGGATCAAACCTCTTTTTCTCGCCTATCTTGACTAATACAAAGAATTTAGAGAGTTCCTAAGCTCTTCAAACAATAAGTTTGAATGATAAATTTTGCATATTGCTTTATTGATGTGTTTCCCTTTAAATAGGATCCAATAACCTGCTGAAACTAGGAATAAAATTTAAACTTGTACTAGGAAAACAAATACTGCTGGAACTAGGAAAACTATGCAGCTAAACCTAGTAGAATCTGACTTCTTTAGGGAATAAATCAGATTCTTACATGTTTTGGAATTTCCTTATTAAGCTAATAACCTAATGGAAGTACTTACTGAAATAATTACTTCTAATAACTTAGGGTGAACGTCACCAACTTAGGGCTGACATATGTCTTCCACTCTCATAACAGGAGGTTTAGGAGATATAGAAGTAGTTATATGTAGTTACATACCGCGATCTAGAAAGTCACCCAAGATGATGGAGAAGGATTTGTGACGCAGCACCGGAAAGAGTTTTCCCACAAAATAGAAAATAAAGATAGATTTTATGTTGGACAGAGTCTCACCGGCTGAAAAATGAGTCTGGCAGAGTCTCACCACCAAAGGGAAGAAGATTCACACCTCAAAAAGAGAAGTCTGATAATCTCTAACAAGAATATCTCACTCAAAAGACATAATTCTTCATTAAATTCTAAACTGTTACAAAAGAACACTTAAATAGACTGACAAAAATTCTAACCCTAATTTGACTGACTTTGAGCAAAGTCCATTATTGAATTATAAAATAACTTAAAATATAAAATTAAATACTAATAACCTAAATAAACTAATAATCTAAATAAAACTTAAAGACCATATGATTTGTTTTTCCTCCGGCATCAATTTGCCTTTAGGGTAATTCTCAAATCTTGTTTTGAGCATGTACTCGACGTTATCTGGGTTGGTGGTGATCGTGTTTCCAAGAACATGTATGTGGATGGTCCTACTTCGAGAGTTTTTCAGAAGATGGGAAGCAATTTCTTTTACTTGTTTTGCAGATGACCTAATTATCTTCTGTAAAGAGAAGATTCCTTGATAAAGGAGTGCCTTGCGTTGTTTATAGATATGTCTGGACTTGTAGCGTGATTGATACAGTTATATATATATGGATCAATTACTAGGTATTTTGGGCTACAGCGTATGTTCCTTCCCTCTCAATCAAGTACCTTGGCATCAGTAAATTCTATCTTTGTTTTCTACTCAAACCTTTTGATTTTCTCTATTCATACTCCTTAAAGGAGTGATGAAACAGATGGACCAAGTTCATAGCAACCTTAATTATTTGGAAAGAAACCTATGTTGGCATATTTGCCTCATCAGATATAAGACCTTTGGAGAGATGAGGTGCCCGCAAGGTTGTTGAAGCTGAGAAGCTTAGTCAATAAGAATATTAAATTTGGGGGGGATTAGGTTTTGTGAACGAAGTCCTAAGAGAGTATTCGACCATAGGTCTTAGGGTGGAACTAAGATCCATAAGGTCGTTTGATTGATCAGAAAGATTCCCAAGAACGTGATAGGTCTTTGGCTTGCTATGTGGAAGAGGCTGAGCACCCTCTGTGATGTTGAGGAGTAAAATTCTAAGCATTAATTTGTTCTTTTCATGCCCATTCTCTCAAAGAATTTGGCACATCTGGTGTGAAAAGTGTAATCTCATCACAACGGCCAATAGGTGCTATAGAGGATACTACTCAATGGAGGAAAAGTAATAGCAAGGGAAAGTCTCTTTTAGAGCTAATTGTCAAGTTGATGCTAGAGGCTGTGATGTAACGTACCCTTGTAGCATTAGAGAAACTATCATGACCTAGGGAAACACTTCCATGTTATTATTCCAAAAGGGCTAATCAAATTACAAATGGAGCTCTCCAAAATTCCTTACAGGCTAATCTTACATACAAGCACATATCTAATACTTTTACAATCCACCTACCCATGTGGAACTTTCTATAATGTCACAATTTCCTCTACTTAAATCTCTAATGTCCTTGTCAGGGTCTACTTCACGTTGCAACCCAACCCAAGATGGTGTTACTATTTTGGCCTAATACTATTTATCACAACCCATGAAAAACACTAGCCATGTCTAAGCTATTGCAACAAAAGAAGACCTGGTTGTGGAGTTCCGAAGCACCGGGGACATTTAAGAATTTTGTTTGGAGAGTGGCCCAGGATCTCCTACCGACCAGAGAAGTGTTGTTTTGAAGGCATGCTACTGCAAACCCTTTTTATTCTATCTGTTCGAGGGAGCAAGAGTCTATTTTCCACATTCTTTGGCAGTGTAGTTGTTGGAAGAAAATCAATTGGGATGTAGCTTTGGAGTTATCTAACAAGAGGATTGGCATGGGGTTGGTGGTGCATGATGGTGCCGGTGTAGTGGAGGCTGTTTCAACAGTATGTATCCCTTTTGTCACTGATCCAATGCTTGCTGAAGCTTTAGGGGCTTGCCATGCCCTTCTGTTTTGCAGGCGGCAGAGGTATACTCATGTGGTGTTTGAAGGTGACTCCCAAGTAGTGGTGAATGCGTTGAAGAAGGATGGCCCTTGCTGGACTAGTTTCGGCCAGATTATAGAAGATACCTGATCCTCTTTCCAATTCGTCAAACCTTCGGAAGTGAGGTTTGTTAGGCATGAGGCCAATTGTGCTGCACATGTAATGGCAAAATATGCTGTTTGTTCTCAAGTTAATTATGTTTGGATGGGGAGTGTCCTCCTCCTATCCAAAGTATTGTAGTCTCTGAGACATCTTTTGACGTTTAATGAGATCAGTTTCTCCATTCAAAAAAAACAAAAAAACAAAAACAAAAACAAAAGAACTAATCAAAGCTACATTTTGGAGCTCAGTGAAATTACTAATTAAAGTTTAGTCTCACCTAGTAAAGAACCAATACAAAAATTAGTATCTATACAACATCTTTACAATCCACCCACCTAATGCGGGACTAACTATATTACTAGAGTCACAATTTTCGAAATTACTTTGTATGAAAAACCTTTACTCTCCTTTTTCCTTTTTTATTTTTTTATTTTTTTTATAGGTAAGAAATATTTATTAAAAAAACGTAAGGCGCCCCTAAGTACACATGAAATATACACAGGAGCAGTCAAAACAGCCCACAAAAAGAAAGACGAACCCAAAACAAGCCCTCAAAAACCAAAAACCCTCAAACCCAAACCCTCAAGAAGCATGTAGCCCACAAAAAGGAAGAGAAACCCATAACAAGCCCTCAAAAACCAAAAACCCTCAAGAAGCAATCCCCGCTACTGCATGTGGGCTTTCCCTTTCCTACACCGAGAGGACGCACTTGCATTACCGTAGTTGATGGAGCTAACCAAATTCAAAACCTCCCTCCTGCCTTTGGACTTCGGGCATGCAACCTTACCTTCTCGAAGAATTCCTTTTCCAAGGCATCTAGAGTCACCAAGGACGGATCCTCACCCTCAACACTATCCACCTCCCAATCCAAAGCCATGCTAGGAGGAAGAACACCCCGAGGGTATGTGTATCCACCAAGCTCCCCATCCCAAATTTCATCATCCTGCTCCCACACAACTACCTCCCCAGATGGATCAAACCCTACAGGCCACTTCTGAGATTGGGACAAACCATTCGCCCCATTATCCTTGGACTCCCGAGTCGATGACTACCCGACCGACTCTATAAGCGAAGAATGAGTAGAAACTTTCAAAGTCAGGCTCGGGTTGAGAAACCCCCTCTGAAGGAAACCCTTCTTCACACAATCTGTAGTTCCCGCAGAAACCTTCACTGGAGGCATTGCAGCTACTTCCTCAGCAGTAAAACTGACAGGCGACCTCATTACGGCCAAAGATTCTACTAATAAATCATCATCCAACTGCAGTGGTCGACTTTCTCTTGCCTTCCGGTAAGTATTTCTGAAAAGGCTTAGATATCGGCAGCAAGAGAGAAGAAGAACAGAGCTTCTCGCCTAACTCGGCCACCCATGAGGAAGGAGGAGGGGCAAAGATGGGCTGAGTAGATCCCTCACGTCTGAGGTGAAGGGTCAAGCCAGCACCACCTGAACAATTTGGCAAAGGGGCAAAAGTACCGAAAGAACCAAACCCAAAAGTTGAACTCACTAGAGCCGGAGGAGCATCCATAGACACCGAAGAGAGCATCTTCGGTGTTGGCAAGGGGGGGAAGACGAACTGAGAAGATGCAGTCAGCTTGATGGAGTCAATCGCTGGATCAAGATGTAGACAGCTTGACCCACCCCTGGAAGTCGACAATCCCACAACCACCCTAGAAACTGACGCCGAAGTCATCTTCGGCTAATGAGAGCTCCCATGGGCAACAGTCGGATGTTAAAAGCATTTCACAAAAATGAGACCCGCTTCAACAGGACCTGTGACCTCAGTGGCTTCCATCTGATTCGTCTCTTTGAGATTGCATTTCGACGTGAATTGGCCCAAATGAAATCCATTGATCTTGTGGCCCAGACCAGACCTAGCAGACCAACCCAACAGCTTCCCAACAACCCGGCCCATGGCTAAGTTGAATCTGACGAATAGCTTACTCCATGTACGCAGATTCAAACGAATATTAGTCCCCCTTGTAAAGCCTGTCGAGCATCGAGCAAAGATACCAGCTTCGAACTTTTTCTTACCCGACGGACGCAGCAGCAGCTTTTCCTTGTCCAATGGATCAAGCAGAGGTATTTCCAGCACAAAGAAATCCACCGGTGATCTCAGAACTTCATAGTCTACAGACCTCACCACCAGGAGGATATCAAGAGCACACGGCTCTGCCAACGGATCCCGCAACCTGGAGTGACGAAATGGCTCCGACCGCACTACCTCCGCGCACGAGGATGGAAGACCACCCACGATGGGCTTCACCGTCGCAATAGGGCCCGAGTTCGATCTCATCACCTCCGCAAACGAAGGCCTCGTCCTATTCGAGGCCAAACCCAGCCTTGGCCCCTCCTCCTTCCTACCCTTCTTTTCCGCCGAAGACAAGGATCCACTCCCACAACCCACCATAGCAAAGAGGAAGTCTGAAGCCTTTCTAAGCTCACCGGAAAATTTGAGCCAACCCCACCCTCCACGACCCTCAGGGATCAGACAAACCCCTCTCCGTCCGCCCAACCCAAAAGTCGCCGCTTCTAAGAACCGGCCATCTTTGATTCCCCCTGTATGCATGATCAGGACCTTCAACCCTTCCCTGAAAGATTTAACAAACTCTCCATCACCAGGGAAACCCAAAAGAACTTCCATCGTCGACGCTAGCCAAGCGGTGCACTGGTTGTTCAGGATGATCTCGATCGCCGAAGAAGCCTTTCCACTTTTCTTCCACCTGCAGCACCGACGCCCCATCCAAGACTGAGAGCACAAAGGATTTCGACTCCACTAAGAACCTCCTATCCATCTCAAGGCTCACCCAAACTCAGACGGTCAACCCAGAAGAAACTCGTACCATCGTCGAAGAAGAGAACCACCCAGACACAAGACCCACCAGCCGAAGCCCCTACACGATCTAACAAGCGCGACCCAAGAGCACACCTTTGCTCAAAACACTGACCCCGAACAGCAACAGATCAAATATTTCACACTTTTTTTAATTTTTATTTTTATTTTTTACAAACATCATAAAGATAAAATAATGGTAAAAGTACATTATCAATAGCAAAATTACAAAAACTTAGGATCTCTCGTGACCAGTCCATCTATATTTTTAAATATGTTTTTTTGGGTTAAAATTAGAATTAATTCATTGCATGTCTAGGTTCCAACCTTCTTCTTTCAATAAATAACATATTGGATCTTGGGGTTCTTTAAGGATGTGATTAGGAGTAGGTAATTTTCATATTGTCGTTCTGGCTGTTTGTGTGGTTTAGGAGGCTGATAGCATCATGTTGGTAAACGTTGGTTGGGGCTACCTGGACTTTGGCCCCTTGCCTTTTATTCTTTGATTTTTATTTTTATTTTTCTATTAATTCAATCTTTATTCATCCAAAAAAAAAAAAAAGAGTTTGAAATCTTCACACCTTCAAACTATATTTATTTGTTTATCCTTTTGTCCAAGATAACATAAAAGGGGACATTATTCACCCGCTAAAAAGTATGAGGAATGCTAGAGCATCTCCTGGTGTTCTCGTGGTGTACATCTGGAATGTCATAGATGTAATTAAAAAATTACATCTATATCCTTTTGGATGGCATAGATGCAATTTTTTAATCAAAAAAATTACATCTATGCCATTCCAGATGTACACCACGAGAACACCAGGAGATGCTCTAGCATTCCTCAAAAAGTATATATATCTAACCTGCAGGTCCAAAGCTAATTGGTCCATTTTGCCAAGATTCTTCAATTCCAGATTTTGCCTTTCAATTACCTGCAGCACACTTCAAACAACAATTGAATAGCGATTCAGTTCCTTCCTCCTTTGTTTTCCTTAGAATAAAATGAAAGTGGAGATGAAATTACAAACTTCTAAAATATACTACTTTTTCTTAAAATTTAAGATAGTTAAAGTTTTTCACATGAGACATATTTATTCTATCTTTCAATTAAAATGCGAAGCATGTGGGCAGTTGAGTTTCTGTAGCACATCTATGCACCCTCAAACTATTTATACTGATTGATACAGATGATATGTTTCTTACAAGCTATAGAACACACAGCAGTGACAAATTGCGATAACGATTTTCCATGACAGTTCATCATGAAGCCCTACAAATTTATCGACATCCCCCGTATTTGCTTTCTTGATCTATCTATGATTAATGCTGCTGAAATTTTTATCACTACCTAAATTGATTTTCCCTTTGAAAATGCTAAAATCATGCTTAACAACTTTTTTTGATAGGTAATAAACAGAATATCATTAAAAAGCGTAAAAGGCGCCCCTAAGCATACAGGAAGTATACAAAAAGGACACACAAAAAAAAAAAAAAAAAAAAAAAAGAAAAGAAAAGAAAAAGAAAATTACATCAAACCCCCATCTTCTTGCCCCTGTCCCGACTAGAACCCATTCCCCTAGCATCGAAATTGATAGAACATTCTAGATTCTTGACCTCTCTTTTCCCCTTTTTCCTTTTTATCTCCTTATCCTTCTTAGGAGGGGATTCAAAGTCAAAGCGCTCATCCTCAATCAAAGCCAAAAAATCTAAAAATCCCTTCTGATCAGATCCCACGAACGAAACCCCGATCGTGCGAAAACACGACTTGCTATCTTCCACAACCCTGGGGTACACAACAACACTATCCTTTGGAACAACCCCTTTAGAAGAATCCCCCACCTCAACGATCCCAGACGGCAAACCAGGAACCAGGGGGCACCCAGCAACACTTCCTTGTGGATCAACCCCCTTTGAAGATTCCCCCATCTCAATGACCCTAGACGACAAACCAGTTAACTGGGGGTGCCCAAACACAAAGGGGACCGGCCTTGGCCAATGAGGAAACAAAACCCACTGACCACAGGGAAAGGAAACTGAAACCCCAGGAAGACCCAAAAGATTAACCCCACCAAAACTCCTTCCCAAGGCAGGGACATCCGCAAGCATCCCTTCTTGCCGACTGAGAGACGATGATCGGTACAAAGAATTACCAGAAGGCGCACTAAGAGCAACGTCGACGTGGTCATGCCCAGCACCGACAAACGAGTCACCAATCTCCCCAAATTGAAAGACCTCAACACCCGACCTCACCCCAGCTGACGGAAGAACCCCTGCCTGCCGAAGGATGAGCCCTGATACGGAAGAACTTGAAACTAAAGAAGGCCGCACCCCAGAAGGAAGAACACTCAGAAACACCGGCGGACGCAACACCAGCGCCGGAAGAGAGGAAGGGACGGCAACCTCATTGACGGACTCGACCACAGGAACGAGCACCCGATCACTGGATCTTGCCCCGGAAAGAGACAGAACCAGATCCACCCCAGGATCTGCCGCCGACGTCAAGTCCGGCCGAAGGGCGCTCCCATGGATCTCCATCGGACGCTGAAGACACCCCTGACCCGATCCCCGCCCCGATATTGCACCATCAGCCGAAGACAGCTTACGGCCCGAAACATCGTCCGAATTAGCATAGCGCTTAAACTTTGCCCCAGCCCGAAACCCTTTAACAACAGACTTTACCCTCTTAAGCACCCGACCCGCCACAAAACCCACCCTACGTTTAAGCCCAAGAGAAGACTTACAGCCCAGCTTTTTCGGCAAGCCACAGGCCCAAACCAGCGCCTTGGAGAACTGGCCCAGGATTTCAAACACCTTCTCGAACACTCCAACCAGTCCCTCCCCTTGCAGAGAAACGTCACCCTCAGCGGCTGAAATCCTAGACACGCCAGCCTGCCAACAGACACAACCTCGATACCTGGACTGGTCTTCTGCATGAAGGTTCAATCCCGAAACGCCGACCGGTTGCTCCTCCAGAACGGAGCAATCACTCACCTGACAGACCGCCCCCATCTCCATTCCCCTCAGCTGCGTCTTCTCCACGTCGCACCCGACCGGCAGAGGCCAATCACCAATCATCTTTGTCTCAACCCTGGTTCCTGAGACGGTAGCTGCTGAACTCACCACCGCCGCATACGACGGACGTCCTGAACCTATCCCCAGTTTACCGCCCGACGGCAAAACACCAAATGAAGAAAGACCGCCAGAAGACGAAGGCCCACACGTGTTTTCTAGAAAATCCAACATTTTGCTCAACTCCCCAGAAACATGGCTCCACCCTCTCCCGTCCTGACCTTCAGGAAAAAGGATGCGCCCTCTCCGACCTCCGTCGAAAACTGCCACCTCCAAGAACCGCCCAGACCTGTTTTCACCTCTCCGAGTGATGGTCGCCTTTGAACCCTCCCTAAAGGATTTGACGTAATCCTCGATCCCAGCATTACCCAAGACTTTTTCCACCCTCGACAGTAACCAAGCTGTGCAGCTCAACCCGAGAACAGCATAACCTGAGAACCCTTTTCTCTTTTCCTCCACCCGAAGCTCGGCAGACCCTGCTTCCACCGAGAACTGGAAGGATTCAGCCTCCACATAGAACCGGCTCTCCATAAGGCAGAAGCCGACACCCCTACAGGGAAGACATCCCTTCCAAACAAACGCAAAAGAACTATGCTTAACAACTACAATCAAGGTAAGTTTAGAAGTTCCATAAACAAAGCTATAATAAACAAACACATCCATTTATGATGGAAAAGCCAGTTACAGTGATTGATGTAGCCACAATTAGTGGCCAAAATTTACTAATTATTAAGACAGTTATTATGACCGTAAAGCGTTTGAATGTTCCTAAACATAAGAAACTTTACCATCTTAGCAAGGCTAACACAAACTTTTCCTTTTCTATTTCTCAAAAAAGTGACGAAAACCCAATTACATATATATATAACTACAATGCTACCCTAAATATTGGGTATGCTACAACGCTACCTAATGCAATGGGTACCACATTAGCTTCCCTATCCATTATTTTAATACAAAATATTTATCTCCTCTCTTATCTCTTTGCTTTTCAATGGGGATTGTGTAAGAATTTTGTAAAAAATGTGAGGGTAGGTGGGGAACTTGTCTTTTATAAAGAAATAATATTTTAATGGTATAGAGAAAGATAAGGGAAACTATTGGTGTACATTTGGATAGGAAAACAAAATGTAGTTTTGTTCAATAAATTTAGCAAAAAATCAAAGGGAAGCTGCTTAGAGTGATGCCATTCTGGGTTGCCTTTTTTATTATCAGTAATATATAAGGTACCAACCCCCATCTGCTAGTTTTTTGTATTTTGTGTTAAGGAGAGAAATGCCTAGGGAGTCCACCAAGAGCACATTAATGTACATGTTTGGACAACACTCCAACCAAAAAGCTTAAGCTAATAACTTTGGGTCCACTTATTTATATTCACTACTCACTTTGTTTTTTTTTTTTTTTTCTCAATGTAGAACTCAACACTTATGTTCACTCACAACGTACAAATCTCCCCCTCACCGCTCGTGTGAGTCTCTTCCACATTGACCTAACTCCCCTTCACATGTAAGTCCTTTACAAATCAAAGAGTGTCATGCGTACAAAAGTTGCATCAATTTTTTTTTTATAAATAAAAGTTGCATCAATTGCAGGCCACCAAGTGCAACTTTGCTACAAGAGCTAGCCACATTCCTTACCCGAGGCATACAAAACGCTTCAAAGAGCAAGACATTCATTTGAAGCGGAAGTTGAACCATAGCTTTGATACCAATTTGTTAGGAAGAAAATCACCTAGAGAGTCCACCAAGAGCACATTTGTATACATGTTTGGACACCCTCCAACCCAAAAGCTTAAGCTAATGGTTTTGGGTTCATTAATGTATATTAACTACTCACGTTGTTCATTTTTCCTCAGTACTCAACACTCACACGTGCACTCACAACATTATGTTGGTCACTTTTACTAACAATTTTAGTTCATTTCTAGTATCTTATTCTTAGAAGGCTAAACAACACTATGTCTTTCCCCATCAGATGTGCTAGCAAGGTAATGTTCAAACATTCACTGCTACCTGACATTATTGAGCTTTCTAGCGAACATACCGTGATTAGTGATAATTTTCTCTAGGAGACCCTATCTTGTCCACCTCGTCAATAATCTCATTCCAGAGTGTTTAGTTATGTGCTCTCCTCATAGATACATGCTTCATCCAAATACAAGAGTCAAGTCTTTAAAGTATCAAAAAATTTTATTTTTGAGAACAAGGGATTGGTCCATTGTTAGCTTGGTTTTAACCTTGGGGGAGAGAAAACCATTCAACTACACTATCCAACCAAGGAGGAAAAGGCCTATCCCTAACATGCTTAAAATCCATTAAAAAAAAAAAACAAGAAATTTCACTCTATTACTAAGAAAAAGCTGTATTGTATAAGAAAGTTCACACGTTCAAAGAAATAAAAGCTTTCAATGACAATTAATTATAATGAAATGATCCTAGTGACTTGCTTAAAGTGAAACTCATAATGCCAAGAAAAACCTAACATGCTAGTTGTAAAAGTCCATGGGTCTTACTCACTCTCAAAAGACATCTTGAGAGAGAAGGGATGTCCATGGCTTATAAAGTCTATAAGACAAGAATCTCTTAACAATGTGGAATGGTTTAACACGCCCCCTCACGTGTGGCATCTTTGGCCAAACACGTGTTCAACAACGGGAGGGAAAGACCCATCATTGTCAAAGGAACCTGTTCTGATACCATGTAAAAGTCCATGGGTCATACTCATTCTCAAAAGACGCCTTGAGAGAGAAGGGATGTCCATGGCTTATAAAGTCTATAAGACAAGGATCTCTTAACAATGTGGAATGGTTTAACACTAGTAAGTACCATCATGCCAAAAGCATTAATCAATGTTTTTGTCATAGACCTAACTATTCATGAAAGTCTACCAAGAATAGATCACATCCTGCCATATTTAGCACAAATGGTCTATCATTCCATAGTCTAAACTGATACGTTTTTATTGTTGGCATATTCAATGCTAAAAACATTGGTTGTAAGTCCTTTAGTCTTATGGTTTTAGTTGTCTTCAAAGTGTTATGCATTTATGAAGAATAGAGAACCAGTCAATGAGCTTGTTAGCTGTGGCATCCCGACGTGGTCACATGTGATGGCTACCCAAGAGCCTCATAAGCAACGTTGTCACATAGGCGTCCTAACGTAATCTTAAAAGTCGCTTTCTAGGCAGCCTTGTGAGCAAGCCGTTCTGACAAGATGTTTACATGGACTTCTAGAGAGTCTTCAACTAGGCCGTCGGCAAGGTGTCCTAACAAGAGCCGTTTCAATGAACTTCTAGCGAGATTTAACAGCTAGGTCATTAGCAATCCATCCTGACGAGACCTGTTTGAAAGGACTCCCGAGAGGCTTGTAAGTAAGGTCGTCTTGAAGCCGTCACTATTAAACGGTGAAACCTTAAAGTTGACCTGATGAGTTCATTAGGCGTCCTGACATCATTTTGTTACCAGCATGGTTTTGAGGTTCACTTGATGTGAAACACTGGGATTTCACCTTGGGCTATATAATGATTACTAAGCACGACTTCCAAGGTGCTAAAGCCATTCATTGCAGAGTGCTTAGGCCATTATTTTATTCGTGCCAAGAGAGTTCTTTTCCTTGTGAGCCTAGAATATCTTTATTCTCTCTTGGAATTTTTGTAAACCAAACAAAACACAAATCATAAACCTTTAGCCACTAGAGTTTCGGTGGAGGAGATCAAGAAGAGACTTAGCCGAAGGTTGTGGAAGAGAAATTGCAATAGAAGGTAAATGGGTTGGTTGTGTAGTACAATGGTGTGTCAACTACAAAGGCTTTGTAGTTGTGAACAACTTGTAATCTCTTTTTATTTTTTTATTTTTTATTTTTTATAGTGGATTGGTTTCATGGGTTTAGAAGCCTCTAAGTGTTTTACCTTTGAAGAGTTTTTCAAATGGTTCCACTTCATCAACAAAATTGTTTGTTGAATGCATGTTTGATTTCAATTATTATGTGTGGTATATTACTCAATTAATTATTCACTATAGTATTTTTAATTGGGATAATTTCTACATAACACCTATTCAGTTTGGGATCAAAAAATGTATTTCAAATTGCATTAGAAGAGGTTCACTCCGTTTGGATTAACCTCATGAGTGTGATACTTGACCCCTTTTTTTCAATATCCGAGTCTCAATCCTTGTTTGTTCCTCCATATTTTGATGGTAATAACTATGCATATTACAAAGTTTGTATGAGATCCTTCTTGAAATATTTGGTTGAACACATTTGGACTCCTATCGAATAGTGCTACAAATAGCAAGATACTCCACTTGATGCGTGGTCCAAGGAGAAGTTGAATGAATGCAATTGGAACAGCAAAGGTCTAAATGCTATACTCATGGCTGTGTCACCCGAGGAATTTAAACGAATTTCCTTGTGTGAGATTGCTACGGACGCATGGGAAATCCTAGAGGTGACCCATGAAGGAACAAAGATTGTAAAGAACTCTAAACTTCAGATGTTAACATCTAAGTTTGAGGAAATTAGAATGAAAGACGATGATACATTCGATGAGTACTATGCTCTGTTGAATGATATTGTCAATTCTAGTTTCAACCTAGGAGAGAAGATTCATGACAACAGAAATATTTTCAGGAAAATCTTGAGTTCTGCCCCTTGGAGATTTAAACCTAAGGAATAGAGGAGAGCAAGGCTTTGGGCACTACGAAGGTAGAAGAGCTAGTTGGGCATCTTCAAACTTATCAATTGTCCTTGCCTTAGCCTAAAAAGAAAAATCTGCCTTTAAAGACCTCAAGGAAAAAAGTGATTCTCTGTTCTAATGAGGATCATCTGAGATTGAAAATTTGGCTTTACGAACGAAGAAGTTTAGAAAGTTCCTTAAATTTGAGAAAGGGAATAACATGAACACATCATTGGATTTTGTTGGGTTTTTAGTTGGCTCATTCGGTTTCCAAAACATATCCCTTTGTAGTTTATGGCCTTAGGTAGTTTTATCATTAAGTCTAGGGTTGAATTGGGATCGAATGTGGTTGAAGTTATGAAAAATTCAAGTTTATGTATGTTATGCGGGAAATAACTTGTCAGAGTAAACTAACAATGTCTTTTGATTCTGACATGAGATGAAGACATGCTTGGGGACATTGGAAATTTAACTCAAATGGACACAATTGTGATTGCACACAGTTTTCCAATTCCAATGTTTACTAGGTCAAAACAGGTTGTCACTAGAAATTTGAAAAGCCAAAACAAAAGGCTTTGTTTGCTGGCATGTGGGCTGATGTTGACACATGTAGATGTATGCCGGGACATGTAAATATGAAACAAGACGTGGTTGAGGTTCGAGAGTACATGTTCCCTGTTGTGTTGGCACATGTCTGGACATGCAAACTATTCTGATGTCCGAACACGGGGTCACTGAAAAGCTGAAAAACCCTAGCCGACTTAACTTAAAAAGCCTTCCTTTTCTCCGGTCTATATAAAGATCATAACCCCCGACCTTCAGAGGTTAAGGAGGCTATTTCTCAGTTATTTTGGAGAGGTTTCATACTGTTCTTGAGCCTAAACAGTTCCAAACCTTCTCCTTCATGTGCCAAGAGAGACTTATGATTTGAGAGCCTTCATAGACTATTCTCTTGAAGTGTTTCTTGTAAACCACAGAGTTCATCATTCATTCAATCATTGAAGTCTACTGATGGGTTGATAAGGATTAAATATAGAACAGATAGGCTAGTGAGGTGCTTGTTTACACATAGTTTGCCTTAGCGTTACAAATAGTTGTAAGTATCTATGTTTGGGTAGTATTCTTCATTCGTGATTTGTTTCTTGGGTTTGACTGCCTTAAAGTGGTTTTACTATTGATTTGTGATTCAAACGGTTTCCACTTCATCAACTAAATCTTTGTTGATGTGGTGAATGTTTATTTTATATTAGCTATGGTTTTTAATTGTGATATATTGTCCTGCATATTTTTAATTTGATATTATTGCTACACATCACCTAGTCATCTTCTGTAACACCCAAGGAATTTCTTAGAATGACTCAGAATATTTTGATATAAACATTAGTATTAAATTAAATCAAATATATTTGAAAAACATATATTTTATGTCTAATTTTATGTTCTAAGTTTAGTTTGAGAAGTGGACAGTTCGAACTAGGCTCAAAGAGAAATGAAATTTTTGAAACTTTGGGAGTTTTTAAGAGTTGTAAAATAAATAAATATATTAACTATATTTTTAAGAAGTTTAACTAGCACTCACGTGAACACTGGAACCTACATTGTATTTGTGAGCAGCATAATAATAATAATAAAAAAGTTGGTTCCAGATTTCTAATATGATAGAAAGCTTGGGGAATCCATGCGTACGTGGACTTGATTCTAGATGAAATATTATGCAGCTAGCCCACGTAAGCACTAGAGAAATAGGACTTGATTTTAATAGATTCTAGACAATTTTATGTTTATGCACTGTAGCTTGATCACGTGAATACTAGAGAATCATGAAGATTTCTTTTATGAGCAACAAATTCTAGTGTATTATCTAGAGGTTTATTCACGCCAGCCTTTGAAACACTGCTGCATGGACGTACTTGACACTTGTAAACTTTAGAAAGAGTATAAAATTTTCACCGTTTGATTCTTTTACCAAAATACCAATTTTGTCCCAAAATGTTGTCATTTTAATTCAGAAAATCTGCTCTCTCTATGTCACTCACTAAAGTGCCAAAAGGAGAAAAAAAGAAAAAAGAAGAAGAAGAAGGAAGAAGTGAGAAATATTTAGAATAGTAATAAGCTTTGAAACTACTTGAAATAGTTTATATCAATTCTAGTTATGTAAATCATTATGTCGATATAATGCGTAAATTACTTAGGAAGGATATCTCAGATAATGATATTATATTCAATCATCCTTCTAAATATTACAAATGCTTCATTATGCTGCCTAAATATTATTAGGTATTTCACAGTAGCACCGTTGTAATGCCCAAGTAATGTTAGAAATTTTGGATAAATATTATACTAGTGCCATAGTAATGCCCGTGTAAAAATACGTAGTAAAGCTACAGTCATTATAATGTCCGAATGACATTATGACATTTTAGATATATGTCGTTATGTTGTCCAGTTTTAGATAGGGTATAAAGAAATAATCAATCGTCTAGATATTAGCTTTTTAAAATTAATATTAATATATTGTCACGCGTGGGCGCAATAAATTGCAATTAGTTATTAAATACAAGAAGGGCTTTTAGGCAGTCTGCTAAGTGGTAAGTATAACTACTTGATAAGAAATGATACTGTTTTTTTGAGTATTTTACTTAAGTACTTGATAAATTTTTTGAAGTATGATTATTACAATTACATGAGCTTGAGTATTTTATGAATACCATGATTATATGTACTAAAAAGCCAAAAAGTCTTCCCAAGCTAAATATGAAGCCAGAAGGTTATCCTATGTTAACTGTGGAAGTCGAAGGTGTCGTCTAGGTTACATAAGAAGCCAGAAGTTCCTCTTAAAGTTGAATGTAAAGCCAGAAGGTTTTCCTATGTTTACAGTGGAATCCGAATGTGCCTTCCAAGTTAAATAAGAAGCCAGAAGGTCTTAATGTAAAGTTATAGGGTTTTCTTATGTTAATTGTGGAAGCCGAAGGTAACTTCCAGATTAAATAAGAAACCAAAAAGTTTTCCAAAAATGATATTTAAACGAGGAGTCGAAGGTGTCTCCTATAAATGTTAACTGAGGAGCCGAAAGTGTCTCTTGATAACTGTAAATGTAAGGTTCAAGTCCTTTAGAAAGCCGGAGGAGCCAAAAGTGTCTCCTAGAGGAAAATGAGAGAGGATTGCATTGCATCTAATGAATAATATGATTTATATGTTTTTGTGATTTGTGATTTGTTTCATTACTTTATATTTATATACATATGCATTTTATGAGATGCAAGTAACATGTATATTTATGTATGTATAAAGCTATATGTATTAATTAAAGACATGTCACGGAAAAGATAAGAGGATTTTATTATGTATTATTAAACAGCTCTACAGTGCTTATATCAGCTATGAATTACATAAAATGACTCTTTTTAGTAAACCTGACATAGTTGTTATTATAATCACCATGTTAGAGATATTTTCTAAAAAGATGGCTCATATTTGGAAATGCTTAGTAATTCTTATACTTATTGAGACCGTTGACTCATTAATCCGTCTATGTAAATATGGCAACACCTACATAGAAGTTGATGCAGGTATAGAAGAGGGTGAAGATGATCCATATGTCTGTCTAGGGTATTGTGAATAAGGTTTTCTTGTGTCTTAGTTTATAGTAAATATCCTGAAAATATCTATCTTATGGAATATACCTATAGTTAGACATGTTCTAAGTACTTTTTGGCGTATAGCTACTTATGTGTTGTGTGTGGCCCTTTAGTCTTGTGTTGTTTATATATATATATATATATATATATATATATATTCTGTATGAGATATATGAACTCGGATGATATTAAGGTTGAGATAGTAATGCTTAGTGTAAATTGGAGATTTCCACTTTCGCTTTTCATTACGTAAAGGCGGGGCGCTACATCTTTTCTAGATGATTGTTTGGGGTCTAAATATTGTTTTTCAGATTTGACTGATGTTGAGTTTTTTCGTACACTAAGAGCCCTATGTAGTCATTGTGTACCAAGAGAAACCTTTGGTATGAACCAATTAGTTTCAATCTCTTAGACTAATCAAACCACAAGTTGTTCTACATTAACAACAATGTGAAGCCTATCGGTGGGCCAGTAAGTAGATCAAGAAGAAGAATTTCTCACTGTGGAGCTGGAGCTATTGCAACAAGAGGCAAGTGAAGGTGCTTATCTACGTATATAAGTCTAAACCATTACAAGAGGGTGTAAGTGTGTTTTCCCTTTACTTTGAATTCTTTATTATTGATTTCCTGCGTTTAGGGCTCGTTTGCGTGTGCGATTTTTATGTTTATATTCTACTATTCTTTACTATATTTAAAAGTGTGAATACCGAGAAAATATATTTTTTGAAATTATGTTTCAATGGTTTAGAGAATCTGAGACAAAATTGGAAAAAATTGGATAAAACTTTAGTAGAATTTGAATTTAAAAAACCTACCCAAACATATTTTTAAAAAGGAAAAAATATATATAAAAAAAAGGCCCCCTGAACTAATAACCGATTTTAGAATAGCCCATGAATTTTCAAGTGCACTAATGTGACCTATCAAACTACCAAAGTATGCCAAAAATACCACTTTTGTCAAAATATTCCTATAATATCCTTATTTTTAAAAAAACTAAAACAAAAAATGACTAAAAAACTATTAATATAAAACTAAGAAGTTAAAGAAATTAAAGAATTAAAATTTTTTTAATTAAAAAGAAAAAAAGAAAAAAATTTAATTAAAATTTTTTAGTAACAATGACACATGTCATCATTTTATTGGTATTTACATTGACACTAACAGAATCCGTCAAGTATTTTGACGGAATTTGATTACAATGACTAAATTGTTATTTTTTGCCTACTTTGAAGACCTTTAAACTATTTTTTATTCAGCAGTGAGCGATTTGTACTTTAGGCCAACTACATGGATTGATTTTGCATTTATTTTCTTCTGGTTTTTTTTTTTTTTTTTTAAAAAAAAAAACATTTTAGTTTAGTTTTTTTTATTATTATTTAAGAGAATAGGGGTATTTTAGGAATATTTCAACAAACCTTTTTTGAACACTTTGGCAGTTTGATGGATTATATTAGTACACTTGAATATTTTAGGAATATTATTCGAAGAGCTCATTGGATCAATTTTGTGCCCATGTGCTTGTTGAAAATTATGGTCTTAGTGTAGTTTATAAGGGAAGGGAGTTAGTATTCAAAATAGGTCTAAGCCTGAGGGTGTCAACCCCCATAGGAGACAACATTCTCAAAGGTATGTCCTAATTGCTACCATTGTGGTAGAGTAGGTCATATTCAACCTCATTGCTTCAAGCTTAGGTATAAGGAACCTAAGAGAGAAAGCTCCCCTTCTAAGACTAATTTTGAGAAACTTGTCAACAAGATTCAAGATTTGGTATCTAGGCTAGGCAAGTGAGAAGGTACTAAGGTTGTTTCTAGAGGTAGAAGAAACAAGGCTATAAGAGGGGAGGTCACTCAACCTTTAGGGGGGGGGGGGGGGGGTGATAAGCAACCTACCTAGAGTAGGTGGTCCTTTGCACGCCTAAAGCTGAGACTCATGAATACGTTTGCATCTTAGGCCATACTTTTTTATTTTTGCATGCATTGCATTTTCTTTTTGCTTTTGGTTTTAGGTCTTTACTTTGCTTTTGTGTCTTGTAATTTTTTTAGATTTTTTTTTTTATTTTGTTTCTTTTGGGAAAAAAAAAACTACATGATATTGTGAGACTAGCACAAGTGGTTCTTGCATTAGTCCTCAATTGGCTTTAATGAATCGACATCACACATTTATGATTATAGTGTGTATCCTTTGAATGGGAATTGGTGACCTTGATGGATTGTGTGTTTTATGTGTATAAATAGTGTGTCAAGTGGGACCATGTAGTTATTCATTCATGCACTTCATAATTTTCACAAGCTTGAGTTTAACCGCATGGGCGAGTTTTTGGTGGGAAACCATGTGAAGAAGTTGGACTAGCTTTTAGGCTAAATTGACCAATTCGCTAGTTGAACCTAGGACACACAACTCTTACACCACTCTTTCTTTAATTGAGCACACGTGCATAATGAACAACATCTGTGTTCTTAAACTGTGAAAAAAAAATTGTCAATGTATTGACCCATAACTTGTTTATGTTCTTCAAGAAAAAGTCAATGACTGAATCATTGCGGAAAAAGACAATGACTAAATGGACGGTGAGCAATTAGTACTCAAGTCTTAGGGGAAATGTGCGTATGAGAGTCTCTAGACCCTAGCATGCATAAGTTTTGACTTTTGGCTTGTAAGGCTTGTCAAACTTCTTCTTGGGGTTTCTATTCATATCCTGACCCCGTCACCAAATCCAGGTCTTAAGCTCACTTGGGAAAGCTCTCACACACTACACACAATACATGGTTTATCTTGTTCATACTAGTAATGCTTTTTGTGTTATTAATATCCATCGAAAGTGTGGAACTTATGCCATGGATACACACTTTGAATCTATTGAATGAGATGTCAACTCATTTAGGGTTTATTGTCATGAGATGTGTATTATTTATGCAAACTGTCATGGTACTACACTTAGGGGGAGTGCCATGGTTTTGGGAGTGATTGATCACTTTGTGTCAATCACGTCTGGACAAGCTTGCAGTTGTGTCTGGATGGACTCTAGTGTTAGCGTTCCTATTTGAGTGATCATGTCTGAACGGATCACTTACCTCTCCGGACAATACCTGAAGGGAAATGGGACAATTCGATTTAAAACACCGAAACCCTCATCTTTTTTCCCACTTTCATAAATCACCCACACAGTTAATTCTAGGCACTTTCCTTTGATTTTCACCATCAAACTCCCAAGTTCTCTTCATCTTCAAAATCAAGGTATGAGTGAGTGTCTGTTTTTTTTTTTTCAATTGATTTGTTCTTCTATTTTGCAACCCACTTCACATTTAGGGTTTTGATTCTTACATCTAGGATTATCACGCATTGAGTATGGATTGTAGTTGTGGATTGGGTTGATTGAATCAAGCATGTAATTAGGAAGAATTTCCTTGTTTGCACATTGCTTTGTTCACTCATCCACAAGTTGTGCACAAGACATGTTCAATAAAATGCCCCAATGGGTGTTTTCTTGGATTTTATGATTGCAATTGCATCCTAGTTCACTCTGTTAAGCATTTTTATCATTTTTGTGCATTCTAAAGTTTAGAAAACATGTTTTAGCATCAAAATTCCTATGCTGTCATTAACTTAGGATTTTAAGTTTCAAGTGTCATTGTACATTCAGGTATGACATTTTGAGTATTATTCATTATTCTTAAACATGTTTCATTGGTCATATCATTTGGATTAAACATACCTAGGGTTTTGGTGAGTGAGAATCATCTGGGAGTTTGCACACACTTAGGTAAGTCTTACCTAGGTAGTGTCTAGCAAGTTCACACACTTACACAGTCATGGTTTGTGCATCACCTTATGTTTAGGTGATTAACTGTTTGTTTGGACTTGTTGTTTGTTGGTTGCTTGTATTTTCAGGAAAAATGGTCGAGTCTTCAAGAAAGCGTGCTAAAAAGGATATGGTCAAGACTTTGAATGAAAAGTTCAAGAGGTAGACCCTAGGTGCTGAGCGGGGAGTTAAGGCAGCTGATCTATAGGAACCTCCTTCTTCTTTCATTTTAGACATGTTTAGGGAGAGGGGTTGGTTGTCACTTTTTGAACTAGTTAATGCCTACCTTGGACTTGTTAATGAATTCTATATGAATATGGACAAGATAAGCATGACCCCTCTATCTTTTGTTACCTCTATCTCAGGCACCAAAATCAAAGTCACAGCTGAGCTTCTTCCATATGTGACTCACATTCAGCTTGAACCTAACCCCAGCTATCCTTTTCCTTCCCCTAATCATCCTAATTGGATTTCCATGTAGTCTGTGTTTTCTAGAAATTGGTCTTTTTTGGCTTGAGCATGAGAAATGTGTGCCTTTGGGTTGGTTTTCCCTAGCCATGCGACTTCTTGCTTGCATTGTACTTCAAAATGTGTGGCCCGTTAATCACCATAGTGAGATTGGCTATGAGAGGACTAGGTTCATGTTTGGTATAGTTGATGAGGGTACCTATCTGTCTTTTATTTTTAGTTTAGCTTTTCTTTAGTTTAGGATTTATTTTTCATAGCCATGTGTAGCTAATTTTTCAACTAAGGTTGAGGATGAAGCCTCACCATTGAAGAGCAACAATATTTTCATGTAAGTTTATACTATCCGATTTTATTTGGTTTAATTTTTTCTATATTTTACTTCTTTTCAATTTGTGGAATGATTCTTGGATATCTTTTGTGATTCAAGGATACATTTGATGATTTGAGATAGTTTCACATAATTTATTGCTTGGATTTTTATTTATCAAAATGTTGGATATTCATTGTGTTTCGTTCTACGCATACATTTGATGATTTGGTTTAAACCGGATATCTTTTGTGATTTGTGCAAAGAACGGATTCATTGAATGATTTAATGATTTTTTAAAGCATAGTAGAACATACATAAGATTTGTATGGTGAGAACTTCGGATGTGTATTGATGAATATGAGAATATGTTCCTATGATTTGGTGGGTGTGGATTCCAAAACCTTAGTACCTTTTCTTTTGTTTTATTTTACTTTATTTACTTTATGTTGTTTTTCTTTTTATAAAAAATCAAACGTTTTTTTTTTGAACTAGGTTAAGATTTAATTAATTTAGTCATAAATTTGTTTTCAAAAACACAATTTCCTGTGGGATCGACCTCGCACTTGCAAAACCCTTTATTGCAAACGATTCGTGCACTTGAGAGTACATTTAAAATTCACATCAAGTAGGCCTACTATGACAAGTCCACTTCTCAACCTTATGCGGGCCTTATCACAAAACTGCTCAAACACATAAAGTTATCCATTCCTAGTTCTAAGCCTACCCAACACCTCAAGGGTACTTTTGAAAAGGTACTGTCCAAAAGTCCCAAATGTAGTATCATCTACTAGATCGCAAGGTTGCTCTTGAGGTTCCTGCACTTGCATTTGGCGGTGACCCTGGCGCCTAGTCATCTTCATCCTCTATCTCCATGGCTGTGCTCATGGAGCAAGTTACTACACTGGTTTAGATGATGGGCAGTGCAGACAAAAGAATGACCGTCATGGGTGAGTGCCAAGTGGCAATGGAGAAGCGCTAGATTGAAATGCAGAATAAGTAAGCTTCTATTGGTGAGCATTTGGAGCAGCAATTGACGGCTATTGGGAAATAGCTTAGCACCATTCAGATTGATCTAGTTGAGTAGGGTTTAGATGTTGACTAGACTAAAGCAAAAGGCAAGAGCATTTTGGATAGGCTAATACCGGAAGATGAACAAGCACCTTGACTTCTAATGTCTTTCTATGTTTTTTTTTGGAGTTCTCATTGTTTTTGATGTATTCAAAACACTTGTCTTTATGATATCATTAATAATTGATCTTTGGTTGATCTTTCCCTTTGTCCTTGGTGACAAAAAGGACAAGAAATTTTGGGGATGTTATTTGATTGACTGGTAGATGATATGTTTTAATACATTGATTTATGGATGAAATTAGTTTTTAATGTGTTAAATTCATGGATTTTATGATCTATTGGATTAATGAAATTCAGTTTGTTCGAAAATGTGTGATTAAATGCTCGTAAATTTGATTGAAGTTCATTGATTTGATTTAGAGCTATTTCCATTACTTGTCAGTTCTCCATGCGCTTGTATAAGTTTGTTCATGGATTTGAGGAAGTTTAGTTTCAAGAATTTCAATCTAACCTAATTTTGTTGTTTGGTATGATTATATTGAGTCTTGAAGGAGCATTGTAATCTAAATTTGTGTTATAATGGGTTTTGTCATTGAATGGCCAAAGGATGAGTTTATTAAGTTTTTTAATTGGCCTATTTGGTGCTCAAAACAAGTGCCTTTGTTGTTTGTGGTTGGGTAGATTTGTACTTAAGATTTGGGTTGAAGAGGTTCAAGAAAATAAAGTACATGAATCTCTATTCGTAGGCTCGTCCGCTAATGTCCGGACGAAATGGCTTGATACAAAACCTCATATGCTGATGTCTAGATAGTGCCCATACAGAATGCTTCATCTGTTAGCCTGTTCGCTCATGTCCAGGCAACTTGGAGAAACAAAAGTTTCCTTCTGATGGAGCGTTCGCACATTTTTGGACGGATTTGAGAAACAGAAGCTCTCGTTTTAAGGATTGAAACCTTAAGGTCCAGACATCTCATTAACCTTTTGGGACGCCTCCATATAAAACCAAAACTGATATTAGCTTTTAGGGCTAATTTTCATAAATCTATAAAAAGGACTATGACGGCACGATTTTGAGAGAGTTAAGCAGAGTTGAGCAGGGCTGATATTGATCTATTTCATACACCGATAGCTTAACATATCCATTGGGTGCCAAGAAATACCTTTGGTATGAGCCGATTAGTTTCAATCACTTGGAGTGATCAAAACACTAGTGTTTATATCTCAACAAAAATGTGAAGTCTACCAATGGGTCGTTAAGGAGATCAAGAAGAATAATTGCCCAGTGAAGAGCTGGAGTTTCTGCGGCAAAAGGCAAGTGGGGGTGCTTATTTGTGTATCAAAGTCTAAACCATTACAAGGGGTGTGTGTTTTGCCTGTACTATGAATTCTTCTTAATGTTGATTTCCTAGATTCGGCCGCTCCGAAGTGGTTTTACGTTTGATATGTTATTCAAAGGGTTTCCACTTCGTCAACAAAAATTTGGTATGTTGATGTGTGAATTTTTTTATGCTTTCATAAGTGGTTTGATAATTGATTTTTATTCTACCGCATAATTTTGTGTTGGGGTCTAAATTACATGTTTTCCGTTTATCACTACTTAGTATCATTGTTTCATAATAGGTAACATATGACCACGTTGTTTCATGTTAAAGACAAGAGAACTCGTGAGAGATAATGCCTACCCTAAGAATGATCAAGAGGGTCTGATCAACATGATGAGGGTGGACCTCACTCAGTTGTAAGAGACCTACCTAAATTAGGTGGTCACATTGTATGCCTAGGACTACATTTAATGCATAATCATTTTTCTTGGGACATGCACCTTTTGGTTTTGTTTGCATTGCACTGGATTTCTTTTTTTAAAAAAAAAAAAACAAAATTGGAGGGTCTGTATCGTTCAAATGCAACTTTGAATTTGCATCAATTCTCATTTGTACTTCATGGTTTGAATCACTCACTAAGTTCGTGATGTGTCTTATGTATGTGAATTGTTGATTCGATGGATTATGTGGTTGACAAAGTATGCACAAGTAGAATGGATTGTATGAATTATGACTTGACTATTTGAGCACATCAGAAAAAGGCGAACTACTAAATGGACAAGGATACAATTAGTGCTAAGCCTAATGGGAGTGTGTGTATGAGTATCTCTAGGCCCTAGACATAAGGTTTGACATTTGGCTTGAGAAGACCTATCTAACTCACACGTGAGGTTTCATGTCAATGCCTAACCCCTGCACAAATTTTAGGTCTTAAGCTTGCTTGTGGAACTCATCACATACAACACACATGCCATGGTTTAAATGGTACATACTTCAAGTGGATTTTGTGTGTATTTTTATATCAATCTAAACTTATGAACTTGTGCATTTGATACATATTCTGAACAAATTAGTTGAATTTATTACTCATAAAGTCACAAGTGTATTTATTTTCTTTTCTTCTTTTGGTTAAAAAAAAAAAGTGCCATTTGGTTTAGGGGAGAAAGAATTTTGTTGTTAAAAAAAAATTTCAATTTCTTTTTAGGAGTAAGCATAAGCTTTAGGCCGCGTCCAGGCGGAGAGCATTAGTGGTACTAGTTAAATTAGTTCCCATTAGGACGGATCTCATAACCTGTCCTAACGAGAGATGAAGAGACGCGCTTCATTGGTTTTTAAACGATCGAAATAACCGAGGTTTTCACTTTTTCAAACTCATTTTCTGTAACTAAATGATTGGAATTGGTAAAATGTCAAGAAACACCTTGAAAACATTTAGAAAATACTTAGGGTTGAGTTTGGATGCAAAAATACACTAAGATGGACATTGTGAGTATAGCGTCCGCACCACCATCCAGACGCCAATAGGGACATTGGAGTCAGTGTGTTCCTCATCCGCAGTCCGTCCAAACCATGTTGTAGACGCTCAAGTCAGTAGGTTCGCTATTCACAACCCGTCCGGACCCTTTTGCCAATGTTGAGGTGAGTGAATTACCGTTCACTGACCGTCCAGACGCCCTTGGAGACACTTGCGATTTAAATAGCGCACGTCCAAACACTAACTTGACGGTCCAGACGGTGCCTGAGAATATATACGAGAATGAGTGTATTTGGCTCATTTCTTCGCTTTTCTTCACCCCAAACACGATTTTCTTAGGGTTTTTCGTGGAAAACCCTTTATCCACGTAAATCCAAGACCCTAACCTTAAATCTAACCCCAAAAACGTGATCTACGAAGCTCAATCTACGTTTCTACTGATTGGCTTGAGGTAATTTTGAAATCTCTACTTTCACTAGATTTTGAGCAAATCCTTAGGTAATTGAGTTTGATGTTCAAATATTCTTTAGGATTTGTGGATTATGGAGTCCACTAGTTGCTCTACGAGCTTTAGGTAGTATTCGGGTGAAATTTGGTAAGTCTTCCAAAACCCTAACTTTTGGGTTTATGTATTTAAGCGTAGTTTCAAGTGTTTAACCCTAAGATTTCTCTATGGGTTTTCAATGGGTTTAAATTCTTAAGCATTTTTAGATGTAAGCATGAGTCTGGAAATATAAATGATAATGTATGGTGCAAATCAATAATGTTGCTATACATTGTAAAACCTTGATTGTGAATTCTTCCACTAAGCAGCGAACCTCGCAAACAGGTGAATATTCTACTCACTGAGGAACCTTAGGAATTTTGTATATATTGTTGTGTGGAACTTAAATTAATACTATGTTTATGAAATGATGTTGAAAAATGCATGAAATTGTATTATGAATATGATATATGTTGATGTTGAGAAATGCATGGGATTAGTGTTGTGAACTAGAAAAGTGTTGATGGGATGTTGTTGAGATATGCTTGAGAATGCATGTGAATGTGTAACATGTTGTTGGGTTGATGTTGTGATATACATGAGATTTGTGTTATAGATATGGAACATTGTGTTGAGATGAGCTTTATGATGTTGATTGACTATGAGAATTTGGCCTGTGTGATAATATGTATATCGTGTGGATACCCTAGTATAATGAGAATTCGGTAGATGGAAAATGGTATGTCCAGTGTCATAGCATCTGGCACGATGGTAAACCATAGAGTTGTAGTTCTTGGTTGAGTGATATGCCTTGCGGGTCGTAGCCTTACAGGTGGTATCTATGCATGTCTACAGTTATAGCTTATAGCATCAGAAATCTGGTGTGCCCTGTGGGTCATAGCCTTACGGATGGTATTTGTGTAAGTCTAGAGTTTGAGCTCATAGCATCAAAAATAGATTGAGTGGTGTGCCCTGCGGGTTGTAGCCTTACTGGTGGTATCTTTGTAAGTCTAGAGTTGGAGCTTATAGCATCCAAAATCGGTTGAGTGGTGTGCCCTACGGGTTGTAGCCTTACGGGTGGTGTCAATAGTAGACCATAGAGTCGTAGCTCTTAGTTGAGTGGTGTGCCCTGTGGGTCATAGCCTTACGAGTGGTATCTGTGTAAGTCTAGAGTTGGAGCTCTAGCTATAGTGGAGGTAAGTCTAGAGTTGTAGCTAGAGCTCTAGCTACAGTGAAGGTAAGTCTAAAGTTGTAGCTCCTGGCACTTGTGAATTGGTGTTCAGAGTAATAGCGTGTGATGTATGATGTGATTTATGTTTGGGTTTGTATTAGTGTGTGAACATGGAGGAATAAGATTATTATTGTTGTGTTATGCCTGTGTGTACATTATTTGCTATGTAGTGATTTCAAGAACGAGTTTGCAGGGTTAAATGGTAACTGTCATTGTATATATGTGAGAATTTAATGAGTCTTATACCACTGAGGCCTCGGTATTATTTACTTAGGCGGTGAACTCATACTTTCACCTATACGGATGTGGCTACCACCACAACCATATAGATGAAGCTCCTTTGGCTGCAGGTACACTTGATGCGGAGGATGACTCTGTGGCAAATTACTTGGAGTACTACGATTAAAGCATGTCGCTCGGGTCGTAGTGGCGTTGGACTTGGAAGGTCCCTTTTGATGTATATTTTGTATATAGCTAGTGTTACTTATAACACATAGATGTTAGACATTCTTTTGTTGTGTATAACTTATGGTTAAGCTATAAACAGATAAACGTTAAATGGCTCTTTTGTGTAATTAACAGTTTATGTTTTTGTTGATGATTTCCGCAGATTTATAATCTGCTGCATATATTTTATTACTTTGATATATTAGGTACATGTTAAGGAATGTGTATCATGAGTTGGATGGGTGACACATAGTCATGCCACTGTAGTGACTCGTTTGTTTTCAAAAAAATAAAAAATTATAGTCATAGAAAAAGGTATCAGAGCAGTTAGCTATAAGGATGTTAGGAAAAGCGGAAGTCTAGAGTCGTGTTAGAACCTAAGAATAACAAAGGAGCCTTAGGATTCTAAAAGCTTATAACAAAGATAAAAAAACTTAAGTAGAATCCTTTGTGTGCATTGCATAGATATTGTGATGCATCTATCTTGAATTGTGTACGTGGCATAGTTCTGTGCAGACAAAGCCATGCCACCTAGACAAAGACTCCCAATATGCAATGAGGAAGATGAGTCTTCTTTAGGTGATCGAGTTGGCGGTGATTCACCTCCACCTCCACCTCCACCTCCACCACCACCACCTCCTCCTCCTCCCCCTCAGATGCCTGACTTGGCATAGTTCTGGGCAGCTTTGTTAGCTGCTGCACCGGGACAAGGCAAGCGTAACAACGTGGTTGGTTGTTCATCGGCCACTTTCTTCAGACATAATTCCCCCATGTTTGACGAAAGCGAAGGGCCCTTAGCAGCCGGCAACTGGATAACTAGCTTTGAGGACCTTGCTGAAGCGCTTAGGTGCACCGACGCTTAAAAGGTTGATTATGCGGGGTTGAAGTTAGAGGTAGAAGCCCGGTTCTGGTGGAAAGCCACAAAAATACTTATTGTGGAAGAGTTAGGGCAAGGAGTCCCCATTCGTGAAAATGTTTAAAAAGAGAGTTTAATGACCGTTTCTTCCCTCGTACATAGAGGCAACAATGTGCAGAAGAATTCCAAGATCTGAAGTAGAGAAGTATGACAGTTGAGCAATACTCAACTGAGTTTCAAAAGCTATCGAGGTATGTACCCTACCTCATTCCGCGACGGCTTGTCACCACGTATTTGTGAGAGGATTATTTTCCTCAAAATCACTAGCTATGTTGAAATGGTGCATACTGCCACCTTGACCGAGAAAGGAATTCGTGAAGCAGCTGCGGACTATGCAAGTAGGAAGTGATTGGTGCCCTCAGGAGCGTTTCCGCCTCCACCTCCACCTCCACCTCCACCCAAGAGGCATTCTACAAGTGGTAGTGGTTTCGGATCTATTGGAAGAAGGAATGCCCCTACTAGTCGTGTCAGTGTTAGCATGTCGCAGTGTAGTAAGTGTGGAAGGGTTCACACTAGCGAATGCTTGGCTAGATCTATAACGTGTTTCCAGTGTGGCGAGTTTGATCACTTTGCAGGGCAGTGCCCTAGAATAGCTGCAAGAAGTCAAGGGTCGCAAGCAAGCAATTATCAGCCTCGACAGTCCATTCAAGCAAGGGTGTACTCTATCACACCCGATAATGTCGAAGCTGATGCAAATGACACTGACGTAGTCACTAGTACAATCCCATTGTTTGGTAGCATAGCCTGCATCTTGCTTGACTTGGGTGCTACCCACTCTGTCATTTCATCTGCTTATGTGAAGTTATGTCAGTTGAGCATTGAACCATTAGATGAAAACATATGTGTGGCCACACCTATTGGTGACGTAGTAACATGTAGAAAATGTGTGAACAATTGTACAATTGTCATAGAAAGGAGGACGCTACCGGCAAAACTAGCAGTCTTTAGTATGTTAGGCTTCGATGTCATTCTGCGGATGGATTGACTATCGAAGTATGGTGCGAACATAGACTATCGCAGGAAGGAAGTAACTTTCCGACTTCCTGGCATAGATGAACTTAAGTTCTGTGGGTCTAGAGGGTGAGCTACTCTGCCATTTCTCTTTGTCGTTCAAGCATGTTAGTATTTCGGCCTCATTCTGTGTTTGGACAAAATCACTTAAGTAAAGATGCTGTAAACAAGGATTCCACTATTAAAAGTGATGTCAGACGATTCTGCCTGCAAGTCAGAAGAATTTCAAGTTCCCTGTCAGCCGTTCGGACGATCAAGCCATCCTGTCAGGACGCCCATCTGTCCACTATTCCATCCGTCCGGACGACGTGTCATCCCGTCCGGACGCCAAATAGACCAAGCATCATCCGTCCGGACGATGTGTCTCTCCGTCCGAACCCTCCATTGTGTCGAGAAGGTTCTATCCAGCTTGCATCCGTCCGGACGTTTCAGCAGCACGTCCGGACACCTCTCAGTACTCAATCAGTTTCTGATTTCTTTCCAAGTTCCAAGAAAGGAAAGATCAATCAACCGTCCGGACGATGTAGTATCTCGTCCGGACGCGCGTCTCCTTAAGGCAAGAATCGCAATTCAAATATCATCGTCCGGACGTCTGACAACTATGGTCCGGACGCGCGTTCATCAAGAAGGAAATTGTCGATTCGACTTCAACCGTCCGGACTACTGCCTGTCATGGTCCGGACGCGCGCATAGCAGATATGGAAATTGTGTGTTGAAGAATAGCTGTCCGGACGCTCATCCCCCATGGTCCGGACGCGCGAAGCCTTATAAGGAAATTACTTGCAGCGGATGTGCGACCGTCCGGACGATGTGCCATCCCGTGCGGACGAGGCTCTTAAACAGGAAAGATTTCCCCGTGAAATTTTTCGAAAAATCTTTTCGCACAGTTGTCCGTCAGGACGGCCCATGTCCACCGTCTGGACGGCGCCCAGGTATATTTTGCTTGACGCTCATTTGAGCCTCCAGCCTATAAAAAGAGGCCCCTGGGCATTGAGAACTGCAAGAATTCAGTGTGAATTCCATTAGAGCTCAGAGAAGTCATCAATCCCTCTGAAGCCGTTTTACAAGTGTGCTGTGCTATAAACCGAAGTCTATCTTAGATGTCGGCTCTAAGATAAAGGATTCAATTTAAGACCCCTTCAGGTAGTTGACCTGGTTGGGAAGCGTTCGTGTTGGGTTACACGTCAGAGATCAAGGTACGACCACTGCATCGGTACATGTGAGTGTTACTATCTTGAATCTAGCTTTGTCTTCTGAATAGTGGAATTCCTGGGTTTGGCTGCCCCGGAGTGGTTTTTCTCTTGATTGAGTTTTCACTTCGTCAACAAAAATCTGTCATTTATTTTCCGCTGTGCTTTAATTTTTGTTGACACTTATGCACATACTTTATTTTTGAAGTCAATTTCATACTATTAGAATGTTATTTTTTTTTGGGAATATGAGATGCATATATCTGCCATGTTGAAATTTCTTGTGATATTACTGTCTTTATTTTTACACAAGTCCTTTTACTGCTGTTATTTTGCCAAATTTTTGTTATCCTAACAAGAATATTTTTGGAATATCCTTTTTGCAAAATTCTTGTTGGATCTTTTGCAGAATCATGTCTGCAGGCAGTCCACCCCGCAGGGTCCGTCAGAGGACTGTGGAAGATAGGGCTGCAATTCAGGCCAAGATTATGGACCGCGCTGTCATTGTTGAGCGAAACGTCCTTCGGGCTGATATCATGGTGCCCCCGCTGGACAATATTCTTGCTATTATCCAGGCATACAATTGGAGATATCTCCACAGCTGTACTTGTGTGGTGTACACCAGACTGGTCAAGCTGTTCTATGCCAACCTAGAAGTGGTGCAGAACGATAATCATGGAGTGGTGCTTCAGTCCTCCGTTGCAGGCCATCTCATCACTGTTAATCCTCAGGTCATCAGTCACATCATTCGAGTCCCAGTGCTCGAGATTTCGGCCAGCCCATACAATGAGGTGGTGCTTCCTCCATCCCTGGATGATCTCAGGGAATTCTTCCATGCCATTTCCCAAGGCGAGGAGCGCTCTACTGCCATAAGGATTGGTGCCCTGTCTTCCTCCCACCGCATGCTGGCCAAGATAATTCAGCAGAACATCTGGCCTGTTGCTCGGCGCAGTGATTTGATCCTGAAACGGGCCCAGTTTGTCTATGCAATCCACCTTCGCTTGTCTTTCTGCCTGTGCAAGCAAATTTTGGGTGTTATGTTAGAGGCCCGTGATGAGGGAAATGCTGGTCTTCCGTTTGGCTGCCTGCTCACTCAGATTATTCTTCAGTCAGGAGTCAATGTCAATGGCGAACCGAAGATGAAAATCCAGCAGCCAATCAGCAAGCAGACATTGATGAAGTCCAATGCGCAGCTGCGGAGAGATGACTCCGATGATGAGGTGCCCCCACCTGCTGCTATGCCAGTCGGCTTTCCGGATATGGCTTCATCCTCACAGACTGTTCCGCCATCTGAGCCGGAGGTCAACTATGCTCAAATTATGAAGGCTCTTGCTGCTCTTCAGGGGGGGATGAGCAATATGCAGGTGTCTATGTCCATCATGCAGCAGTCCATCACTTCCATGCAGCAAGAAGTGCACTCCATCAATAACCACGTGGAGCAGAACCAGCTGGACCTCAAGGAGTGCTTGAAGTATCATCATCCCAGCAGCAGTGATGATGAGGCTGATGCAGACGGGACTTTACCTCTACCTGAGGATGTTTGATTCCCTCTTGTTTTTGTTGTCTTTTGTTATTTTCGAACATTTTATTACTTTTCTGTTGTTATAACACTTGGATTTATATTACTCTGTTTCCCGGGTCCTTCTGAGACCGTTAAGGGGAATAATTTTTATTTCAGTTGATTATTTTATTACTCTGTTTTACCCTTTGTCCATTTGTGACAAAAAGGGGGAGTAATTTTTATTTTGGACCGGAAATGTATTTCCAAACCGGTCAAGTGATTTTTGTCCCAGAATGGCCAAAGGGGGAGTTTGTTAGTATTTTGGCCTCATTCTGTGTTTGGACAAAATCGCTTAAGTAAAGATGTTGTAAACAGGGATTCTACTATTCAGAGTGATGTCAGACGATTCTGCCTACAAGTCAGAAGAATTTCAAGTTCTCTGTCAGCCGTCCGGACGATCGAGCCATCCCGTTCGGACGCCCATCTGTCCACTGCTCCATCCGTCCGGACGACATGTCATCCCGTCCGGACGCCAGATAGACCAAGCATCATCCGTCCGGACGATGTGTCTCTCTGTCAGGACCCTCCACTATGTCGAGAAGGTTCTATCCAGCTTGCATCCGTCCGGACGTTTCAGCAGCACGTCCGGACGCCTCTCAGTACTCGATCAGTTTTTGATTTCTTTCCAAGTTCCAAGAAAAGGAAGATCAATCAACCGTCCGGACGATGTGGTATCCCGTCCGGACGCGCGTCTCCTTAAGGCAAGAATCGCAATTCAAATATCACCGTCCGGACGTCTGACAAATATGGTCCGGACGCGCATTCATCAAAGAAGGAAATTGCCGATTCGACTTCAACCGTCCGGACGACTGCCTATCATGGTCCGGACGCGTGCATTGCAGATATAGAAATTGCGTGTTGAAGAATAGCCGTCGGGACGCTCATCCCCCATGGTCCGGACGCGCGAAGCCTTATAAGGAAATTACTTGTAGTGGATGTGCGACTGTCCAGACGATGTGCCATCCCGTCCGGACAAGGCTCTTAAACAGGAAAGATTTCCACGCGAAATTTTCGAAAAATCTTGTCGCACAGTTGTTTGTCCGGACGGCCCATGTCCACCATCCGGACGGCGCCCAGGTATATTTTGCCTGACGCTCATTTAAGCCCCCAGCCTATAAATAAAGGCCCCTGGGCATTGAGAACTGCAAGAATTCAGTGTGAATTCCATTAGAGCTCAGAAAAGTCATCAATCCCTCTGAAGCCGTTTTACAAGTGTGTTGTGCTATAAACCAAAGTCTATCTTAGAGGTCGGCTCTAAGATAAAGGATTCAATTTAAGACCCCTTCAGGTAGGTGACCTAGTTGGGAAGCGTTCGTGTTGGGTTACACGTCAGAGATCAAGGTACGACCACTGCATCAGTACATGTGAGTGTTACCATCTTGTATCTAGCTTTGTCTTCTGAATAGTGGAATTCCTGGGTTTGGCTGCCCCAGAGTGGTTTTTCTCTTGATTGAGTTTCTACTTCGTCAACAAAAATCTGTGTCATCTATTTTCCGTTGTGCTTTAATTTTTGTTGACACTTATGCACACACTTTATTTTTGAAGTCAATTTCATTTTTCAAAGCAATAAAGTGTCATAGAGGGTGCACAAGCCTATCTGGCTTATGTCCAAGCCAAGCCTGAGACCCAGTCAAAGTTGGAAAACATTCCAGTAGTATGCAAGTATCCAGATGTTTTCTTTGAAGTCACGGGATTGCCTCCGGATTAGGCTATTGAGTTCTCCATCGACTTGATGCTAGGAACTTAGCCTATTCACAAGGCACCCTACCGCATGGCTCTGACAGAGTTGAGACAATTGAAATAGCAACTTCGAGAGCTGTTTGATAGGGATTTCATCAGCCCTAGTGTGTCACCATGGGGAGCTCCGGTGTTATTTGTAAGGAAGAATGATGGGTCTATGCAAATGTGCATAGATTATCCTGAGCTGAACAGAGTAACTGTTAAGAACAAGTATCCCCTGCCCAGGATCGACGACTTGTTCGATCAACTCAAGAGAGCTTCGGTATTCTCGAAGATAGATCTTCTTTTGGGATACCATCAATTGAAAGTACGAGAAGAAGACGTTCCTAAAACAGCAATCCGAACTCAGTGTGGCCATTATGAGTTCTTGGTGATTCCATTCGGGTTGACTAATGCACTATCAGTGTTTATGGACTTGATGAATCGAGTATTCCACGAGTACTTGGATTCTTTTGTAGTAGTGTTTATTGATGATATTAGTCTATTCGCCTAATCATGTTGAGCATGAAGAACACCTGAAGATAGTGATGGAGAAACTGCGAGAGAAGAAGTTGTTCGCCAAGCTCAAGAAATGTGAATTCTGGCTTGAAGAAGTTTCTTTCTTGGGTCATGTTGTGAACAAGAACGGACTTGCAGTTAATCCAGCAAAAGTGTAGGCCGTGGTTGAATGGGAAAGACTGACAAATGTTCGGAAAATTTGTAGTTTCTTGGGGTTAGCTGGTTACTATAGGAGATTCATTGAGGAATTGTCCTCACTATCTGGGCCACTCACCGCCCTCACAAGGAAGAATGCTCCGTTTGTATGGAGTGACGAGTGTGAAGCAAGTTTTCAAGAGCTGAAGCAAAGACTTGTAACTGCACTTGTACTCACACTGCCCATGGAGTCCGTTGGGTATGTTGTTTATACGGATGCATCGAAAAAAGGGCTGGGATGTGTTCTTATGCAGCAAGGCCGGGTTATGGCCTATGCCTCTAGGCAATTGAAAGATCATAAGAAGAACTACCCTACTCATGACCTGGAGTTGGCAGCAGTTGTTTATGCCTTGAAGATTTGGAGGCACTACCTCTATCGTGAGAAGTGTAAGATTCACACTGATCATCAAAGTCTTAAATACAATTTCACGCAAAGAGACTTAAACATGAGGTAGATGGCTTGAGGTGTTGAAGGACTATGATAGCAATGTTCAACCATCCTGCTAAAGCTAATGTGGTGGCTGATGCTCTAAGTAGGAAGTCTTGCGGTGGTGAGACTGATCCTCAAGAGCTTATAGAGCAGATGTCGCAGCAGTTTGCCATTGTGCAGATTGAGGTAATGACTGGTGGACCTCTGGTTATAGCAGCACTTGTAGTTCAACCACAATGTATTGACAGAATCAGAATAGCACAAGGGGATGATCTTGAGCTGCAAGATCTTATTGATAAAGCCAGACAAGGAGAAGCATCTGGGTTTTATCTCACTAAAAGTGGGACATTAAAGACTAGCAGTGGGAGAACGGTTATCCTTAATGACACGGAGTTGAGAAGAGATACACTGTTCACCCAGGCAATAACAGGATGTATCAATATCTGAAGAGAAAGTTTTGGTGATGCAGCATGAAGAGGGATATTGCTGAGTATGTTGCACTGTGTCCTTGACAGCTTGTGAAAGCTTAACATCAAAGGCCAGCTGGGTAACTTCAGCCACTCGATATACCTATGTGGAAATGAGATCAGATTGCCATGGATTTTGTCGTTGGTCTTCCAAGAGTACCAAGCGGACAAAACGCCATATGGGTGGTTATTGATAGATTGACGAAGAGTGCTCATTTCCTCCCCATCAAAGTCACAGACTCATTGGACAAGCTAGCGGAGTTGTACGTACGGGAGATAGTGAGACTACATGGAGTGCCTATCTCCAATGTGTCGGACCATGAACCACGGTTCACTTTGAAGTTTCGGAATAGGCTGAAGAGTACAATGGGGACTAAGTTGAACTTTAGCACCGCTTACCATCCACAAACCAATAGCCAATCCGAGAGAACTGATGAGTGCCAAATATTGTGTATTTGGACCCCTTGATTTACATTAGTTAGACCTTTAGCCATGTTATTTTCTGATGCTTTGGCTAGTTTTTGTGTTTTTATGTTTTGTAGGTCAATAAGTGAGAAATGGCAAAATTCATGTGGAATTGCTTGGAAAATTCGGAAGCTCTGAAGAACTCGATCGATCGAACTTAAATTCGATCGATCGAATTTTGCCCGAAGTCGATCGATCAAAATTTTCCAGAACTTACTTTTGCAGAAGCGCGCCAGAACACCCAATCAGGAGCTTCTTCATGACAAAAAGCAATTCTCCCTCTGATTTTCGTAGCAGAACACGCTGGTTTCGTGACCTTGGTTGTCTCTAGCAAGAGAGGAACCCTAGAGGGGGTTAAAGGAGTCATTTTATATGGGTTTCTAGCCCTAATTTCCTTCTATAAATGCCATAGCCATGCCTCCTTTTGAGAGAGATCAGAGAGCAGTAGACAGGTTTAATTTCGTGCATTTTGTAGTGTATTCCAGTAGCTTTTGTTCTTAGATACTTTCTATTTGAAAAGCTTTTCTTTTATTTCCATGTTTGTTCTTCATTTTCTTGTGGTGCTCTTAGTGGAAGGCTAGTAACCTCAACTAAGGTTGAGGATGAATCATTTCCAGTGATGATACTCACACTCTTGTTATACTACTTGCACATTTAATGATATATCATATTTGTTGTTCAAATTCCATTCATTTAATGCTTCATCTTTTGCAATGAATGTGGTTGGTGGTAGATATAGGACATTTAATGTGTTTCAACCGATGGATACATTGTTTTATCAGTTTGAATGATGATATCCATTGTGATTTGTTCATTGAACGGATACATTGAATGATTTGATTTCAAATTGGTACTCTTTGTGATTTATTTATGAGTTGGATTCATTTAATGGTTCTAGAATTAGTGGTTAAGAAATTTGAATGACATCCAAAGCTTAATGTTCCTTGGGTGTTCAAGTGGAAACCGAGTGTGAGTTGTATTTGGTTTGGTAGATTCCTTAGCCTTAGTTCCTTTTAATTTGCATATTTCATTTCATCTCTTTTATTTAGTCTTTTGTTCTTAAATCAATCCTCAAACCTTTGGAAATAGGTTAAAATGAGGTTGATTAAACAAGACACCAATATTTGACCATTTCCCTGTGGATTCGACCTCGCACTTGCACACATTATATTGCAAACAATTCGTGCGCCTGCGAGTACTCATTAAAACTCACAACAAGAACCATTCAAACTCTAGAGGATATGCTAAGGTTATGTGTGTTGGACTTCAAAAGAAACTAGATATGCTACTTGCCTCTAGTTGAGTTTGCCTACAACAACAGTTTTTAGGCAACTATTGGCATGGCGCCGTTCGAGGCCTTGTATGGGTGAAAATGTCAGTCGCCGCTGTATTGGGATGAAATGGGCGAAAACAGTTGTTAGTCCCCGAAATGGTGCAAGCCATGAAGGAAAAGATTGCACTCATTTGAAAGCAAATGCTCACAACCCAAAGCAGATAGAAAAGTTATACGGATAAGCATCGCCGCAAGCCGAAGTTCACCGTTGGTGACCTTGTGTACCTCAAAGTGTCTCCAATGCAGAATGTATGGCGTTTTGACAACAAGGGCAAGCTCAGTCCAAAGTATGTTGGACCGTTCCAAGTGCTGAAACGAGTGAGCCCACTTGCTTACAAGACCAAATGCCTCCTAATTTGGCGGGTGTTCACGACATATTTTACATCTCCCAACTACGGAAGTGTGTCTATGATCCATCGCATGTGATTAGCTACGAGCCTCTTGATATTCAACCCAATCTGACATATGAAGAGTTGCCCGTGCAAGTGTTGGATCGCAAGGAACAACAGTTGAGAACCAAAACCATCACTCTTGTGAAGGTCCTATCGCAGAATCACGGTGTTGAGGAAGCCTCATGGGAGCTCGAGCAGAGGGAAAGATATCCCCACTTGTTCGAGTGAACCCAGTATGAACACTTGATTCATATCATTTCAGTATTATTCTTTGAATTAAAATGCTTGATTACAAGTGTGTTAAGCGTTTTAGCGTTCAAAATTTCGAGGACTAAATTTTTATAAGGGAGGAGGGATATAACATTCGGAAATACTAATAAACATTTAAGTGTAATTAAATGATTGAAATTGGTAAAATGTCAAGAAAATGCATAAAAAATGTTTAGAAAACACTTAGGGTTGAGCTTGGATGCAAAAATATACTCATATGGACATTCTGAGAATAGCGTCCGCACCACCGTCCGGACACCAATGGGGATGCTGGAGTCAGTGTGTTCCCCGTTCGTTGTCCAACAGGACCATGTTGCAGATGCTCAAATGAGTAGGTTCGCTGTTCGCAACCCGTCCGGACCCTTTTGCAAACGCTGAGGTCAGTGAGTTACCGTTCGCTGACTGTCCAGATGTCCTTAGGGATGCTTATGGTTTAAATTGCGTGCGTCCGGATGCTCACTTGATGGTCTGGACGGTGCCTGAGAATATATGCGAGAATGAGTATATTTGGCTCATTTCCCCGGTTCTCTTCACCCCAAACACGATTTTCTTAGGGTTTACCATGGAAAACCGTTTATCCCCGTAAATCTAAGCACTTAACCTCAAATCTAACCCCGGAAACATGATCTACGAAGCCCGATCTACGTTTCTACCTATTGGTTTTGAGGTAATTTTGAAATCTCTACTTTCTCTAGATTTTTAGCAAATCCTTCAGTAATTGAGTTTGATATTCAAATATTCTTTAGGATTTCTGCATTGTGGAGTCCCCTAGTTGCTCTCCGAGCTTCAGTATTTGGGTGAAATTTGGTAAGTCTTCCAAAACCCTAAATTTTGGGTTTATGTATTTAAGCGTAGTTTCAAGTGTTTAACCTAAGATTTCTCTATGGGTTAGTATTTGTAGTAGTTAGAAATGTTAAATGGAACCCTAGAACTCTATGGGTTTTCAATAGGTTTAAATTCTTAAGCATTTTTAGATGTAAGCATGAGTCTACAAATATAAATGCTAATGTTAGGTGCAAATCAATAATACAGCTATACATTGTACAACCTTGGTCGTGGATTCTTCCACTAAGCCACGAACCTCTCTAACAGGTGAGTATTCTACTCCCTGAGGGACCTTAGAAATTTTGTATATATTGTTGTGTTGTGTAGAATTTAAAATAATACTATGTTGATGAAATGATGTTGAAAAATGCATGAAATTATATTGTGAATATGATATATGTTGATGTGTTGATGTTGAGAAATGCATGGGATTAGCGTTGTGAACTAGAAAAGTTTTGATGGGATGTTGTTGAGATATGCTTGAGAATGCATGTGAATGTGTAACATGTTTTGTTGATGTTGTGATATACATGAGATTTGTGTTATAGATATGGAACATTGTGTTGAGATGAGCTTTATGATGTTGATTGACTATGAGAATTTGGCCTGTGTGATAATATGTATATGGTGTGGATACCTTGGTATAATGAGAACTCGGTAGATGGAAAATGGTACGTCCAGCGTCATACCATCTGGCACGATGGTAGACCATAGAGTTGTAGCTCTTGGTTGAGTGGTGTACCCTGTGGGTCATATCCTTACGGGTGGTATCTGTGTAAGTTTAGAGTTGGAGCTCATAGCATTAGAAATCGATTGAGTAGTGTGCTCTGAGGGCCGTAGCCTTACGGGTGGTATTTGTGTAAGTCTAGAGTTGGAGCTCAAAGCATCATAAATCGGTTGAGTGGTGTGCCCTGCGGGTCGTAGCCTTACGGGTGGTATCTGTGTAAGTCTAGAGTTGGAGCTCATAGCATCAGAAATTGGTTGAGTGGTGTGCCCTGCGGGTCGTAGCCTTATGGGTTGTATCTGTGTAAGTCTAGAGTTGAAGCTCTAGCTACTGTGGAGATAAGTCTAGAGTTGTAGCTCTCAGCATTCGTGAATTAGTGATGTGAGCCCTGTAGGTTATAGCCTTACGGGTGGTGTCTGTGAAAGTCTAGAGTTTGAGCTCTAACTATAGTGGAGGTAAGTCTAGAGTTGTAGCTCCTAACACTCTTGAGTTAGTTATATGAGCCCTGCGGGTTGTAGCTTTACGGGTGGTGTCTGTGTAAGTCTAGAGTTGGAGCTCTAGCTACAATGGAGGTAAGTCTAGAGCTGTAGCTCCTAGCACTCGTGAATTGATGATATTGGATTCAATGTGCAAGTCTAGAGTTATAACTCTAGCTACAGTCAAGGTAAGTCCAGAGTTGTAGCTCCTGGCACTTGTGAATTAGTGTTTAGAGTATTAGTGTGTGATGTATGATGTGATTTATGTTTGGGTTTGTATTTGTGTGTGAACATGGTGGAATAAGATTATTATTGTTGTGTTATGTCTGTGTGTACATTATTTGCTATGTAGTGATCTCAAGAACGAGTTTGCAGGGTTAAATGGTACCTGTCATTGTATATGTGAGAACTTAGTGAGTCTTATACCACTAAAGCCTCGATATTATTTATTGAGGCGGTGCACTCATACTTTCACCTATATTGATGTGACTACCACCATAACCGTATAGCTGAAGATCCTTTGGCTGCAGGTACATTTGATGCGGTGGATGACTCTATTGCAAATTACTTGGAGTACTACGACTAAACCATGTCGCTTGGGTCGTAGTGGCATTGGACTTGGATTGTCCCTTTTAATGTATATTTTGTATATGACTAGTGTTGCTTATTAGAGATAAAAAGAATAGTTTTTCTTTGTATATAGTTAGACGGTTACTCTGTTATATTAGTTCTTTTTCTGTTGTATTAACTCGACTTTAGTTAACTTTAGTTAACTGCAGTTATCAGTTAATATATATGTAATCTTTCCTTTCTTTGTAATTAACTTTACTTCTCATAATAGAATCATCTTCTTCATTCGTGCTCTCTCTTCCTCTTTGAACTCTGAGTTTGACATGGTATCAGAGCATACAACAATGGCGCATGATGATTCTTCCTCTTCCTCCCAAATTCCTCCTACTGATAATCCTCCTCTTCAATGCACCATTTCACCATCCGTTTTCACTAATCCATTGAGTCCTTTTTACTTACCTCAAAGTGAAAGTCCAGGAGCGATTCTTGTTACTCAATCGCTCACCGGCGAAAACTACAATACTTGGAGCCGCTCTATGATAATGGCTCTTACGGCCAAGAACAAATTGGCTTTTGTTGATGGAAGTCTTCTTCAACCTTCGATCGATGCTGGTGCCGAACATCATGCTTGGGTGTGCTGCAACAATATGACTCTGTCTTGGATCCTCAATTCAGTCTCGAAGGAAATTGCGGCCAGTATCATCTATATCGACTCTCGTCACGGTATGTGGCTTGATCTCAATGAATGTTTTTCACAGAAAAATGGTCATAGGGTCTTTCAATTACAGAAATCAATTTCTGTTCTTTCGCAAGGAAACTCTTCTGTGAGTTCTTACTTCACATTGCTTAAGTCTCTGTGGGATGAGCTTAGCAATTATAGGCCTATTCCTCCCTGTTCTTGTGGTGGAATGCAAGTTGTCGCTACTCACTATCATCAGGAATATGTTTATCAATTCCTGATAGGGCTCAACGAATCCTTTGCTGCCATCCGTGGTCAGATTTTACTTTTGGAGCCTTTACCATCAGTTAACAAAGTCTTCTCTTTAGTTATTCAAGAAGAGAAACAACAAGAGATTTTGGTCAAGTCTCACATCCTCAATCAGGAGTCCACTGCTCTTATGACGAAATCTACTGGACCACCAGCTCGTTTCACCAAACAGCCTTATCGCAAGGATAAGCCCATTTGTGCTCATTGTGGCGTGCCAGGTCACATTGCCGACAAATGTTATCGCCTACACGGTTTTCCACCGGGGTTCAAGTTCACAAAGAATCTTCGGAATTCTGCTCCAATTCATTCTGCAAATCATGTGCAAGAGGTTGATTTGAATTCTGTTCCTCAGCAGAATCCACCTCAACAAGCTGTACCTCAGCTCACCATCACGCCTGATCAGTGCCAACAGCTTCTGTCCCTTCTTCAACAGCAGAATTTTACTCATCAGGCATTTGCAAACATGGCAGGTAGTTTGCATGCCTCTTCCTCTGCTCCAGCTTCCACTTCTTCTGAAGTGCCAGGTTGTGTTTCTTCTCTTATTACTCTTAATCCTCAGTATTCAGTTTTTTCCTCTGCTTTCTTAACAAAATCTCCATCTTTTCATTCCAAATCCATTCCCTGGATTATTGACACAAGGGCAACTGATCACATGATCAATTGCCCTTCATTGTTTACCACAATTACCGCAGTTGTATCTTCTTTTGTCAAATTACCAAATGGATCTGTCGTCCCTGTTACACACATTGGGACAGTGTTTATTTCAGACAATCTTATATTGACTGAAGTTCTTTGTGTACCTTCTTTTTTGTTTAATCTCATTTCAGCAAATAAAATCATTAAGTTCTTGAAAGCTTGTCTCATCTTTCTTGCTGGATTTTGTTTCATACAGAATTTGTGTCCTTGGAGGACGATTGGAGTGGGTAAGGAAGAAGGTGGTCTATTCTATCTTATGCAGCAACCGAAGGTTTCATCTCCTTCAGCTCTTTCAATTTCTAGTTGTAATAGCACAATAAAGACCCCTTCTCATGATGTTTGGCATTATAGATTAGGTCACCCTTCTGCATCACGAATGCAGTCTTTACATCATAATTTCCCTGAAATTTCCTGTATTAATATAGACATTTGTTCTGTTTGCCCTTTGGCTAAACAACATAGAATTCATTTTCCTGTACACACTACTCATACTTGTATGCCTTTTGAAATTGTCCATTGTGACATTTGGGGGCCAATGGCTCCTCCATCAATAAATGGCTCAGTTTTCTTTTTCTCCATTGTAAATGATTATACCCGGTTTACTTGGGTGCATCTCATGAAAAGCAAGTCTCAAACTCGTTCTCTTATCAAATCTTTTTTTAACCTTGTACAAACACAATTCAATCTCAAAATTAAGTGTTTGCGTTCTGATAATGGTTCCGAATTCAAGATGCATGATTTTTTTCTTCTAATGGAACCATTCATCAATTGTCTTGTGTTGAAACTCCACAGCAAAATGTTGTTGTGGAGAGAAAACACCAACATTTACTTAATGTTGCTAGAGCATTAAAGTTTCAATCTCAGGTTCCTATTTCTTTTTGGGGAGAATGCATTTTGTCCGCTGCATATCTTATAAACTATATACCTACCCCCCTTCTATCAAATAAGTCACCTCATGAATTACTTTTTTCCACTTCTCCATCTTATTCCCATCTCAGAATATTTGGTTCCCTTGCTTATATTTCTACTTTGTCTCGCAATAGAACTAAGTTTGATTCTCGAGCCATTCCCTGTGTATTCATTGGTTACCCATTTGGCATCAAAGGTTACAAATTTTTCAATTTACATACAAAATCCGTTGTCGTTTCTCGGGATGCTGTTTTTCATGAACACCTTTTTCCCTTTGCTTTAAATCTCATACATTCTTCATCTGATGGTTGTTTTACAACTCAACCTTCACAGCATTCCACAATTTCTTTGCCTATACCTATACTTGACTTTCCGGTTTCTTTACCTATTTCTACCACACATTCGGTTCCTTCCTCACTTACACCTTCCGCATCTCATCCTTCTACACCACAAAACTCTAATATACAATATTCTACACCACAACATTCTACTATGCAACGTTCTACACCACAACATTCTACATCTCCTGTTTCTTCTTCATCACCTATTATGCCTTCATCTCCTCTTCGTCGATCTACTCGAATTAAGACTCAACCTAGGTATCTGCAGCAATATCATTGTCAACTGGCTTCTTCTTTCCCATCTCTACCTTCCTCCACAGCATCTTATTCAGGTATTCCTTACTCCTTATCTAGTTATCTTTCTTATGATAAATTTTCTCCTGCTTATAAACACTTTTTTTTTTCTATTTCTGCTCAATCTGAACCTACATTTTATCATGAGGCTGTTAAGTTTAGCCACTGGCGTGATGCTATGTCTGCTGAGATTTCAACTTTAGGGTTTACAAGATAAAACATAAGGCATATGGTAGCATAGAGAGGTATAAAGCTCGGTTAGTAGCCAAAGGATATACCCAGTGTGAGGGTTTAGATTACCTTGATACCTTTTCTCCGGTAGCTAAAATGACCATTGTTAGGTGTCTTTTAGCTCTTGTTGCTGCCAAGAACTGGGTTATTCATCAATTGGATGTTAATAATGCATTTCTGCATGGAGATTGCATGAAGAAGTTTATATGAAGATGCCTCCGGGTTTTGGCACTAAGGGGGAGTCCAAAGTGTGTCAGCTCACTAAGTCTTTATATGGCTTGAAGCAAGCCTCGAGACAATGGTTCTCCAAGTTTTCATCCACCCTTATTGATCTTGGATTTGTACAGTCCAAAGCTGATCATTCTCTTTTCACTTGACTTCAAGGTTCTTCATTTCTTGCTTTACTTGTTTATGTTAATGATGTTGCCATAGCAAGTAATGACTCTCATGCTGTTAGTTCTTTTATTTCACTGCTGAATGAGCGTTTTAAGCTCAAAGACTTGGGTCCTTTGAGGTTTTTTCTTGGCTTGGAGATTGCTAGATCATCTTGTGGAATTTCTGTATGTCAACGAAAGTATGCTTTGGAGATTTTGGCAGATTCCGGTTTGTTAACTTCAAAACCTGTTCAGTTTCCCATGGAGCAAAACTTAAAATTGTCTAGGGATGTTGGTGATTTACTCTCGGATCCTACATCTTAGCGAAGACTGGTTGGTCGTTTACTTTATTTGACAATCACTCGACCCGACCTTGCATATTCTGTGCAAACTCTCAGTCAGTTTATGGATAAACCACGCCAACCTCATCTTGATGCTGCTCATAGGGTTCTGAGATACATCAAATTTGCTCCTGCTCAAGGCCTTTTCTTCCCTGCCAAATCAAAATTACACCTCAAAGCCTTTTGTGATTCTGATTGGGCCGGTTGTGCGGATACAAGGAGATCAATCACTGGTTATTGTGTGTTCATTGGTGATTCACTTATTTCTTGGAAATCCAAGAAATAGCAGACTGTATCCAGATCTTCTGCAGAGGCTGAGTATAGGTCCATGGCCTCGGTTTGCTGTGAAATTTTATGGCTTTTCTTTTTACTTCAGGATTTTCTTATTCCCCATCCACAAGCAGCTTCTTTGTACTGTGATAGTCAAGCAGCCATTCACATAGCCGAGAATCCGGTCTATCATGAGCGAACTAAACACATAGAAATTGACTGCCATCTCATTCGGGAAAAGATACAACTCGGCCTCATCAAACCTTTTCATGTGTCTTCTCAACACCAGCTTGCTGACCTTCTAACTAAACCCCTTGGTTGTAATGTTTTTACTACTTTGTTGTCCAAGATGTCTGTTCGTGATCTTTGCCATCCATCTTGAGGGGGAGTATTAGAGATAAAAAGAATAGTTTTTCTTTGTATATAGTTAAGACGGTTACTCTGTTATATTAGTTCTTTTTCTATGGTATTAACTCGACTTTAGTTAGCTTTAGTTAATTGCACTTATCAGTTAATATATATGTAATCTTTCCTTTCTTTGTAATTAACTTTACTTCTCATAATAGAATCATCTTCTTCATTCGTGCTCTCTCTTCCTCTCTGAACTCTGAGTTTGACATTGCTTGTAACACATAGATGGTAGACATTCTTTTGTTGTATATAACTTATGTTTAAGCTACAAACAGATAGACGTTAAATGGCTCTTTTGTTTAATTAACAGTTTATGTTGTTGATTTCGGCTATTAGATTTATGATCCACTGCATAAATTTTATTACTCTGATATATCAGGTACATGTTAAGGAACGTGTATCATGAGTTAGCTTGGTAACACAGTCATGCCACTATGGTGTCTCATTTGTTTGTTTTCAATTTTTTTTTTTTTAAAAAAAAATGGTTGTCACATTCTCTCTCTCTCTCTCTCTTGTTCAAATTGTCCCTTCTTCACCAAAAAGATTAGATCTTCTTGCAATTTTCAAAAATTTTGTGTTCTTTCTCAAATTTCTAAGGTAATTTCAGATTTTGTTTGTCTTTTTCTTACATTTTTGGACATTAGTCATGATTTTGGACTTTATGTTTTACATTTGGGAATTTTAGTAAGGTTGTTTAATTTCATAAATTTCATTGTGTTTTGCTTTGCGTTTGTTCACTTAGGTATACACATTGGGTATTTTGATGCAAACTGAGAATTCATGTTCCCATTATATAGAAAAGTTTTTGATAGTGCATACAAAGTGTTTGACAAAATGCCTCAAAGACATTTGGTCAAATTGCTTAATAATTTTGAGTTGGTTTGCTTTTTCATCATCATAAGTCTGTTGTAAGTTTTGTTCTTAAGTGCATTCTATTCATCTCATCATAAGTTGCGTTTCATGCTTAGGCTAAAATAACACATTGATTTCATAAGTCTTTAGATATGTGTCTTAGAGTCCTAGGCTTGGTCTTGTCTTGCACCTAGATAGGTAAGTTGATCATGGTGCATCATCCATTGGAGTTATTCTTTGTTTTTAAGTTTTAGAAATTGGTTTTATTAGGTGTTCAAAACCATACTTGTATATCTTTCCATCTCCCCAAGTGTTTAGTGTGAAAAAGATGGTTTTAATAGGGTTTTTGCTCTTGTCGTCAAATTGACGTCAAAAGGACGTCATGACGTCCCTTATCTAAAAGTGTAAAAAGGTTTTGTGTGCTTTTGTAAGAAGCATGTCAAAATTCTATCATAATGATAAAGCTCAAAAAGGCCATTGCCTGATGTCTTCAAAAGCACGTAAGAAGATTGTCATAACGATAAAGCTCATAGAGGCTTCTGCCTGATTTCGCCAAAACAATGTCATGACATTGAAGCCTAAAAAAGCCTCTAGATGACTTCAACATAAGGATGTCAAAATGCCATCACGATGTTACCTGTCAAAACCCGCCAAGTGTCAGGAAATTAGGGATGAAACCCTAGTTACCGTCATGATGCCAAGGGAATCTTTTAAGTCATTCTTTCACTACTTCCACTAGGTCTCAAGAGAGAAGAACATCCCTTTAACTTTGTGAAGAAGTTGTTGTCGTCCATCAACCTAGAACCATTGTTAACCCAAGTGATGTTTCCCTAAATAGCTTGAAGGTTTCTTTCACTTGGGACTTTGTCTTTGATTTTGTTCAAACCAAATCATGCACAACCTTCATCCACCAAAGAGTAAATCAATGGATCGGTGAGGAAAGGTACTTGAAGTAGTTTGGCAAGAAAGGAGGCAAGTGAGGAGCTTGTTGTCATGCAAAATCTTTGATTTACAAAGAGTAATTTTCCTGGCTGCTCCTGAGTGGGTTTAACCTTTGATGTGTTCAAAGGGTTTTCCACTTAGTCAACAAAATATTCATGTTCTGGTTGTGATTTTATTTTGTTGATAATTGTCTTTCATTTACTGTGCTTTTATTGATCGTGTGCTTATGTTGGGGGTTGAACTCGGTTCCGTGTTCTTACACTTTGTAATGGGTAATTAACTTGGTTTGTCTATTTGATTGTTTGAATTACTTGTTGTATGATACAATGTACCGCTCATGTTGCCCCCAAAGTTGAGGTTGTTTGTGTAAAATTCTCAAACATCTTTCAATACAAAATAAAACTGCTCAAGTACTTGAGCACAATTCTTCGAGGCTTTAGAATTGAGGTTACTCCTAGCCTCATTTCTTCTATCCTTCCAAATCCAAGGCTTCATAGTCCAAATTTTCCATTTCCTGACCTTATATTCATATCCAAATCCCAAATGAAGGAGGCGTTTGTTCTTCCTGAAGCCCTTCATTGCTAGACCATATCTCTCATTTTTTCTTAGGGGGACATGTCTAACCCTATGAGACTCTTGGCTAAGATCATTATGACCAATTTGTGGCCCATTCATAGGCACACATATATTAGTCTTGACCAAGCACGCTTCATGTGTGCCCTGGAATAGAAAATCAAGTGAAAGAATTGTCTAAAGGTTCTGGAATAGCTACTGCAGTAGAGGGCAAGTGAGTCATGATAAGCGTTGAATGTTGCACATTCAAGCTCTTTAACTTGCATATGATAATTCCTTAGCATTGTTAATTGTTTAATTTTGTGTTGTTTTATTGTTTTTAGGTTTTAAATAAACATGCAATTAATCCATTGATTTTTAGCTTAAAGCACACTTTGAGAAGACCTAAAAGATATTGTTAAACTTAACCAATCATAATAGAAGACCTAAAAGATGTGGTTAAGTTTAATCAAATCAATTGAAGGATTAAATCGAAATTTCTCCAATAAGATTCAAAATTGGATTGGATTTAAATTTGGATTCTACACACGTCTAAGTATTTTCATCATAACTTTCTGCTCGAGTCTCGGATTCTAATGGAATTTTTGCGTTGGAAAGCTAATAAAAAATGCAACAAATGTGTTTGAAATAGGTTTTTCCTATTCCGGACGTTTTCTATGCCAAATCGCCCCGCAATAAAAGACCGCAAAATCTGGACGAATTCGGAATCCTTTTCCTACTTGGACTGAATTTTCAATCTCCTACTTGGACTAAGAGACTAAGTTCTAATTTTTCTTAGATTCCTATGGCTTTTAGGCCTCTCCTAGTCTCTATAAATAGAGCCCTAAGCTTCAAGAGAATGGGTGCTTAGCTTTAGATAGAAAATTCCTCTTGAGGCTTGACAAAGTTGAAGAGGAGAAGAACATGGAAGGAGGCCATCCCAACACTACGATGAGCGGCTAAATTCGTAATAGGATGTTGATGTAATCCTTTACAAGTAACAATGATTTAATTGTATTTTAATTTGGGATTTTCTATATGAATGATGGATGTATAACTATGAGAATTAATCTTAATGTTTCTATTCAATCATTATGAATATCTTATATTGTCTTAGAAAGTCTTTTATATTGATTGAACTCAATCCTTCATATTTTTTGTGATTATGTGAATAATTGTTATACAACGGTTTTAATTGGTATATGATCAAGAGGGTTAGAGAGGCCATGCCTAGGGAAGAAGGATTATACTACACCCTAGTTTAGTGTAATTTAGGTAGACAGTTCGTACCAACTGAAGATGAGTTATACTTTTCGATTCATTGTGTATATTCCATTAAAGAAGTAGTTAATCCAAACCTAGGGAAGACGGGCCATACCGCAACTTAGTGGTTAGGTGGACGGTCCGTGCCAACCGAAGATGGGTTATACTTATTTTTTAGAGGTAATTTCTTGACTACTCGAGTAAGACGAGCTCTATATCATGCATAGTATGAATTTCCTTTGTTAGCTTATCATTGACCATTGTTATGCGATGAGTGGTGAAATCATCCCCCTATTCTTTCTCTCATCATTACAATCTTTATTTTTATGTCTTTAGTTTTATGCATTTAACTTAGTTATAAACAAAATCAAATCAAATATCTTTCAAATTAAATTATATTTAATCTCGAAAAGCTTGATAACACCTACGCAATTCTTGAGGTTCGACAGCCTCTCTATAATCTTGTCCTACAAGGATTTGTTCTATGAGGATTGATTGGCAGGGGACGGGTTACCGTCCCCTTGCCCTCCCTTTTGATTAATATAAGCTTTTTTTTTTATCAAAAAGCAATTCTGATGTCGTCCCCTTGCCCCCCCCTTTTGATTAATATAAGCTTTTTTTTATCGAAAAGCAATTCTGATGTCGTCCCCTTGCCCCCCCTTTTGATTAATATAAGCTTTTTTTTTTTATCAAAAAGCAATTCTGATGTGACATCAGAATTGCTTTTTGATAAAAAAAAAAAAAAAAAAGCATTTATTTATTATAAATGCCGGTTAGGGGGACGGTTTTTCGTCCCCCAACAATCAATTCCCTTGTTCTATTGCAAGTGATTTATTTATTATTGATAAATTTTTGCTTTCAAAAGACCACATCAAATCACTTGTCTAGTACAAAGATGTGTCAAATACAGAGGTTTTGTAAGTGTGAACAACTTGTAATCTCTTGTTCTTCTATATTGGACTGGTTTCCTAAGTTTAGTAACCCTGAAGTGTTTTCTTTTTGAATGTGTGTTTGATTTTGATTATTATATGTGGGGCATATTATTCAGTTAATTTTTCACTGCAGTATTTGTAATGGGGAACACTTACTGGATAACACCTATTCACCCCCTCTAGGTGTTGATTGCAGTTAAAACGTATATTTCATAAACAAAATCACATTGATAAGAAATCTCGCCAGGCTCATTTTGAAATCAAAAGACAATTATATCACTTGACAACTATTTGACCCTATTTATCCATGCAAAGACCACCTCAACTGATATGGGTGTGTCCAAGCTACTAGAAGTCAAGCTTTGTTTAACTCGTTCAAATGGCCCTCAAGTCCATTCCCATGGAAGTCACACTGTGCATCTCATTCCAACGTACCTAATTCTCGTTCGGAAGAAAGTCGACAAAATTGGATAAAAGCTAGGGTGTTTTTCGATGCATTTTTTTTTGCTTGTTTTTAAGATTTATTTTGGTCATTTTTTTTACCTTACTTACAAACGGTTCCATGTTGTAGCCTGTAAACGGCATGTTTTGAGCCTTCCAAAAGATATTTCTTTGGTGAAATTGATAAAATTCATGCCTTTGGCTTCTTGATGAATTTTTTTCTTTTTATCATTTTGTATCTCTAGACTAATTTCCATTGAATGGTGAGCTATTTTTTGCTCTGTATCTTGCAATGATTTCCCTTAGTGGGGCATGTAATGTCCAAAAAGTTAATTCGACATTCAGAACAAGAATTAGACTAATTAAGTAAGGGATTAGGAGAAAATGTTAGGAAACACTTAGAAAACATTGAAAATGAATTTTCTGTGAAGCGTGTCTAGACGGGCTAAAATGTGTGTTTGGACGGGCTTAGCAGAAAGTCTAGGTCCGCAGCAGTGTTAGGACAAGCTTGCGGACACGACTTACAGAAAGTCTCAACACATGCGTGTCTAGAAGGGCTAAAATCGTGTTCGAACGAGACTTATAGAAAGTTCCCATCTATGACTCCTAAAACGCATGTCCAGACAGACTAATGGTGTGTCCAGACAGGCTTGTATAAAAATTGTTGAACAATGATTTCAGCCCATTTCTATGAATTTCTCTCTCTCATCCAACTCTCCTTTCTCTTATAAAACCCTTGATCCTTGAAGATTTAAGCCACCGATCTCAAATCCGACTTAAAAAACGTGATCTACAAAGCAAGATCTATATTTTCACCATTTGATTTGAGGTAAATCTGAAAATTCATGTCTCTCTAAGTTTTGTGTAGAAATTTGAGAGATTGTGTTTAATCTTCCAATTTTTCTTAGGTTTCGTATATTTTGGAGCATTTGAAACAATCTCCAAGCTTGGGTCACATTTTGGTGAATTTAAGGCAAAGGTCCCAAAACACTAGTTTGAGGTTTAAGTGTTTAAATTGTGGTTTTAAGTATCTAACTCTAAGATAATCTTATGGGTTAGTATTATTTGTTAATAGGTTGTCAAATGAAATCTTAGAAATTTTATGGGTTTTTCATGGGTATAGCCCTTGAGCAATTCAAGAACTATTTGGGAGTTATAATTAGAAATACTAATGTGTCATGCAATGTATTAATACATAGAGGCGCCTTACGCTTCTTTTCTTAAAAAAAAAATTAATTACCTATCAAAAAAAAATGTATTAATACAAAGATACATTGCACGACGTTGGTTAGGAATCCACCATTAAGCTTAATACCAAGCAGCCAAAGTGAGTATTCTACTCACTGAGAAATATACTATGTTTTGTGTAATTTATAGTAGCCCTAAAATGATATGTTTGTTTAATCCAAGCTGACGATATTTTATGATAGTATGTGTTTGAGTGTTCTTTAATTCTATCAAATATGTTGAGATATGATGATGATATTTTATGTGATTTAAGATATGAGTATGAAAGTGTGGATTGAAGTATGTTTTAATGAGCTTAAAGTATGATGAGAAAAAGATATGATTTATGTGATTTTGATGAGTAAATGATTTCATGAGATGTTTATAATTTATGAAAGAGGTATGTGTTGAAAGCATGCACATGACAGTAAAAGTAAGATGATTTTATAGCACGAGGCATGAGCATGGATATGATTGAGAAAGTGCATAAAAGATTAAAGTATTGGGACGAGTCCCCAGCATCACACTAATGGACAAGTCCATGAGGGCGAGCCCTTAATACTGTAAACCTAATGATGATGTTATGGAGGACGAGTCCTCGAAAGAAGTGAGTTGCAAGCTCTCACTACCTAGGGACAAGTCCGTCATGATGTTAAGTATGTATGCAAAAGGATATCTTAGAAGTCGTCAGGACAAGTCCTAGAGTAACAAGAATGATGTACAAGAAAGCATTCATAGCATAGTTTTATATGATGTTTTATGTGACGGTTTAAGTGAGTTTTCATGCTAGACGTATGAATATGCCTATTGGTTTGAATGGAACAGAGCATACATATATGATTACAGCTAGAGTGCATATGATGTTTTAAAGATATTAGCTTAATTGTGCTTAGATACTTGTATTTTAGTGCATATGATGTTTTAAAGAAACTAGCTTAATTGTGCTTAGATACTTGTATTTTCCAAAGGTTTGGAAATGCTCGTATCTCTGTATAGATAGGTAAGATGCCACTTGTTTTCTACTTAAACGTACTTGTATGCTAGTATTTCTCAAAGGTTGAAAAGCTTGTATGCAAGTATATCTGAGTCACATAGTATGTATGTAAAAATAGTATGTTGTAGATAGTCTAATATGTAGCTGCTTCCAAGCAGTAGATGGAACGCGTATATATATTCACAACTACGTAGTATAATGTTTCAAATGTTTATGAAATATTAGTGTATACTTTATCAGCTACAAAATGTTTTAAATGGAAGTGTTATATGAATGGTAACTAGTATTGTAAACGTATGATAGAAGAAAAGAAATGTCGGTTCAATGCAAAAACTTAATGAGTTTTATACTACTGAGCTTGTGGACTCAAACTTTCACCTATGCGGAGGTGGCCATCACTATGATAGTGTAGATGTTGATACTTTGGCTACAGGTACTGCGGATGTAGATGATGACCCAATGGCCTTGTATTTAGGGTACTATGACTGAAACTCATCGTGTCGGTTATATGTCACGGACTTTAGAGTAGTCCATATTTTGTAAAGACTATTTATGTGGCTTGTGTCGTAGGTAACACGTATTTTGTACAACCATTATTTTGATGTGTAATTAACACTTTTTATAAAAGCCTTAAATAGATAGACAATGTAATGGCTCTGCTGATATAAATAACATTTGTTAGTTTTATAAGATTTAATTTCCGCTGCACATATGTTATACTCTAATGTACCAGGTACATATTATGGGATATGTACTATGTGTTGGCTAATGACTAATCGTCATGCCACTGTGCAATTCCATTTTGTATAAAAAAAAAATAGCACATACAGCTTACGGTGTTAGAGCAGTTAGCTCTAGGGGTTGTTAGGAAAAAAAGAGTCTAGAGTTACGCTAGAGTCTAAGAGTAACATCAGAGCTTCTAAGAGTAACATCAAAGCCTTAGGATTTTAAAAGCTTAAAACAAAGACATGAAAACTTAAATAAGAATTCCTTGTGTGCATTGCATGATTATTGTAATGCATCTGTCGTGACTTGTATTCGTTTATGTGGCATATCTTCCACTCTCACATTGTAGGCTAACTTCAATGTGATTGCGCAGAGCTATGCCACCTAGACGAAGGTTACCACTACGTAATGAGGAAGAGGGATCTGTAAATGATAGAGATGGCGGCGACATACCTCCTCCACCACCCCCTCCGCCTCCTCCTTCAATGCCCGACATGGCTCAATTTTGGGCCAATGCCACATAGTTCATGGCGACCATGATGACCACCATGCCTAGACAGGGCCAGCGAAGGGTACATGGCTGCTGACAACTGGATTACTAACTTCCAGGACCTTGCTAATGCACTTAGGTGCACTGACAGCTAGATGGAGAAGCTCGATTCTGATGGAAGGCCAGAAAAGCACTCATAGTTGAAGAATTCAGATATGGAGTCCCCATCCCTTGGGAACGGTTCAAAAGAGAGTTCAATGACTGATTCTTTCCTCAAGCACAGCGACAGCAGTGTGCTCGAGACTTCCAAGATCTGAAGCAAGGGAACATGTCAGTTGAGCACTACCCAGCTGAGTTCCTAAAATTGGCGAGGTATGTCCCACACATCATTCTTAATGAAGAAGCCAAAGCAGAAAGGTTTCGAGACGGCTTGTTGCCATGAATTCGCAAGAGGATTGCTTTCCTCAAAATCACTAACTATTTCAAAATGGTGCACACTGCCACCTTTGCCGAGAAAGGAATCAGAGATACGGCGGCTGACTACGTAAATAGAAAGCGGTCAATGTCAATGGGAGCTCCTCTTCCCCCACCTCCGTCAAAAAGGCAGTTTGCAGGCAGTAGTTCCAGATCCTTTGGGACAAGGAATATTTATGCAAGTCGAGCTAGTTATAATTCCTCACTATGCAGCAAGTGTGGGAGGCTGCATCCTGGAGAATGCAGGTTGGGTTCTGGATCTTGTTTTCGATGTGGCAAAGCTGGCCACTTCATTAGAGACTGTCCCCAAGCAATTGCTACTAGGAGTCAAGGGTCTCAAGCAAGCAACAATCAGCCAAGGCAACCCCCTCAAGCAAGGGTGTACTCACTTACACCAAACAATGTCGAAGCTGATGTGAATGCCACTGATGTAGTCACATGTAAAATTCATTTGTTTGGCAGCGTAGCCTGCATCTTGTTTGATTCGGGTGCTACCCACTCTTTCCTTCCGTCGACTTATGTGAAGCTGTACAAGTTGAGCACCGTACCCATAGATTAGAATATATGAGTGGCCACCCCTGTTGGTGACACAATTACTTGTAGAAAGTGTGTGGACAACTGTCCCATTGTCATAGAAGGGAAGACTCTGCCAGCCAAGCTAGTAATATTTAGCATGTTGGGCTTTGATGTTATTCTAGGAATGGATTGGCTATCAAATTATGAAGCAAACATAGATTGCCACAAGAAGGAAGTGAAATTCCGACTTCAAGGCATAGAAGAGTTCAAATTCTGCATGTCTTGTGTGCGAACTACTCTGCCACTTCTCTCTGTTGTTCAAGCAATAAAGAGTGTCAGAGAGGGTACACAAGCCTATTTGGCTTATGTTCAAGTCAAGCCTCAAGTCCAGTCGAAGTGGGAAGACATTCCGATAGTATGCAACTATCCGGATGTTTTCTCAGAAGTCACGGGACTGCCTTCGAATCAGGAAATTGAGTTCGCCATTGATTTGGTATCGGGAACTCAGTCTATTTACAAGGCACTGTATGGCTCTAACAGAGTTAAGAGAGTTGAAAGTACAGCTTCAAAAGTTGCTTGATCGGGATTTTATCCGCCCAATTGTGTAACCGTGGGGAGCGCCAGTGTTTTTTGTGAAGAAAAAGGATGGGTCTATTCAGCTGTGTATAGATTATCGTGAGCTAAACTGGGTGACAATCAAGAACAAGTATCTCTTACCAAGGATCGACGATCTGTTTGATCAACTCAAGAGAGCTTTGGTATTCTCGAAGACAAATCTTCTTTCGGGATACCATCAACTCAAGATGCGAGAAGAAGACGTTCCGAAAACAGCGATCCGAACACGGTATGGCCATTGTGAATTCTTGGTGATGCCATTCAGATTGACTAATGTACCATCAGTATTCATGGACTTGATGAATCGAGTATTCCATGAGTACTTGGACTCGAGTCTACTCGGCTAATCATGTCGAACATGAAAAACACTTGAAGACAGTAATGGAAAAGCTAAAGGAGAAGAAGCTATTTGCCAAGCTCAAGAAATACGAGTTTTGGTTAGAAGAAGTGTCCTTCTTGGGTCATGTTGTGAACAAGAACGGACTTCCAGTCGATCCAGCTAACATGAAGGTTGTTGTTGAGTGGGAATGACCTACGAACGTTCGGGAGATCCAAAGTTTCTTGGGTCTAGCAGGTTATTACCAGAGATTCATTGAGGGATTCTCCGTTTTGTTAGAGCCACTCACTACCCTCACAAGGAATAATGCCCCATATGAATGGAGTGAAGAATGTGAAGCAAGTTTCCAAGAGCTGAAGCGAAGACTGGTAACTGCACATATGCTTACACTACCCATGGAATCAATGGGTATGTGGTCTATACAGAAGCATCAAAGAAAGGACTTGGATGCGTGCTTATGCAACAAGGCAGGGTTGTGGCCTATGGCTCAAGGCAACTGAAAGATCATGAGAAGAACTATCCTACTCATAGTTAAACATAGAGACTTAAAATTGAGTGCGAAATTTGCATTGATCACCAAAGTCTTAAGTATATTTTCACACAGAGAGACTTAAATATGAGGTAGCACAGATGGCTTGAAATGCTGAAGGACTACGATAGCAAGATGTTCTATCATCCATCTAAAGCCAATGTAGTGGCTGATACTCAAAGCAAAAAATCTCGTGATGGCGAGACTGATCCTGAAGTGCTCATGGACCAGCTATCGCAACAGTTTGCCATTGTGTAGATTGATGAAGTGATGACTGGTGGTCCACCAATCATCACAGACCTTGTGGTACAACCACAAAGTCTGGATAGAATTAGACAAGCACAGGAAAATGATCTTGAGCTGCAAGATCTCATCGATAGAACCAAACGTAGAGAAGCCTCTGGGTTCTATCTCACTGAAGAGGGAACATTGAAGACCAGCAATGGGAGAACAGTTATTCCTAATGATGCTGAGTTGAGAAGAGACATTCTTGATGAAGCCCATCAGACAAGATACACTGTTCATCCTGGCAATAACAAGATGTACCAGAATTTGGAAAAGAAATTTTGGTGGTGTGACATAAAGCGTAATGTAGCTGAGTACGTTGCACAATGACCTTCGTGTCAACTCGTGAAAGTTGAACACCAAAGGCCAGCTGGGCAAATTCAACCTTTCGAAGTGCTAATGTGAAAATGGGACCAAATAGCTATGGAATTTGTCGTTGTTCTACCAAGAGTATCAAGCGGACAAGATGCCATATAGGTCATTATTGACAGACTCACGAAGAGTGCCCACTTCCTCCCCCATCAAGATTACAGATTCACTAGACAAGCTAGCAAAGATGTATGTGCGGGAGATTGTAAGGCTACATAGAGTGCCTGTCTCCATTGTGTCGAACCGTGATCCACGGTTCACATCAAAGCTTAGGGAGAGATTGCAGAAGGCAATGGGGACTAAGCTGAATTTCAACACCGCATACTATCCGCTAACCGACAGCTAATCCAAGAAACCATTCAAACTCTCGAGGATATGCTTAGGTTGTGCATGTTGGACTTCAAGGGTAGCTAGATATGATACTTGCCAGTAATTGAATTTGCTTACAACAATAGTTTTCAAACAACTACTGGCAAGGCACCGTACAAAACCTTTTATGGGAGCAAATGTAGGTAGATCCCCACTGTATTGGGATGAAGTTGGTGAAAGGCAGTTATTAGGTCCAAAAATGGTGCAAGACCCAAAAGAGAAAATTGCACTCATCCAGAAGCGAATGCTCACCGCCCAAAGCCGACAGAAAAGTTATGCAAACAAGCATCGCTACAAGCTTGAATTTGAAGTTGGTGACCTTGTGTACCTCAAGGTGTCACCACTGCAGGGCATATGATGTTTTGGTAATAAAGGCAAGCTCAGTCCAAGGTACGTTAAACCGTTCCAAGTGCTGAAACGTGTGAGCCCACTTGGGTACAAAGTTGAAATGCCTCCTAGTTTGGCAGGCGTTCACTACGTCTTCCTGTCTCTCAGTTGTGGAAATGTGTTCACGATCTCTCACATGTAATAAGCTACAAGCCTCTTGATATTCAACCGAACTTGACATATGAAGAGCTACATGTGCAAGTGTTGAATCACAAGGAACAACAATCAAGGGCAGAGACCATTCCACTAGTGAAGTTTATGTGGTGGAATCACAGTCTTGAGGAAGCCTCGTGGGAGCTTGAGCAGCAGATGCGGGATCGATATCCCCATTTGTTCGAGTAAACCCAAGTATGATTCTTTTGCCATACCGCTTCTATGCAGTTATTTAGATAAAAAGCATGTTTATAAATTGATTTAGCGCTTTAGAGTCTAAATTTCGAGAACGAAATTCCTATTAGGAGAGAGGGATGTAATGTCCAAAAAGTTAATTAGACATTAAGAACAAGAATTAGACTAATTAAATAAGGGATTAGGAGAAAATGTAAGGAAACACTTAGAAAACACTTAAGATGGATTTTTTGCGAAGCGTGTCCGGACGAGCTAAGATGTGTGTCTGAATGAGCTTGGCAGAAAGTCTAGGTCCGCACTTGTTTCCAGACAAGTTTGCGGACTGGACTTCTAGAAAGTCTCAACACATGCATGTGTCCAGACGAGCTAAAATTGTGTCCGAGCGGGACTTACAGAAAATTCCCATCTGCAGTTTCTAAAACGCGAGTCCGAACAGGCTAATGGTGCGTCTAGACAAGCTTGTATAAAAAATGTTGAACGGTGATTTCAGCTCATTTCTCAGAATTTCTCTCTCTCACGCCAACTCTCCTCTCTCTTAGGGTTTTTACTTAAAACCCTTGATCCTTGAAGATTTAAGCCTCCGATCTCAAATCCGACTTCGGAAACATGATCTACAAAGCAATATCTATGTTTTCACCGTTTGATTTGAGGTAAATCTGAAAATTCATGTCTCTCTAGATTTTGTGTAGAAATTTGAGACACTATGTTTAATCTTCCAAATTTTTTTAGGTTTCGTATATTTTTGAGCATTTGAAACAAACTCCAAGTTTGGGTCAAATTTTGGTGAATTTAAGGTAAAGGTCCCAAAACCCTAGTTTGTGGTTTAAGTGTTTAAATTGTGGTTTTAAGTCTCTAACCCAAAGATAATCTTATGAGTTAGTATATTTGTGAATGTGTTATCAAATGGAACCCTAGAAATTCTATAGGTTTTACATGCGTATAGCCCTTGAGCAATTCAATAGTTATTTGGGAGTTAAAGTTAGAAATGCTAATGTGTCATGCAATGTGTTGATACAGAGATACATTGCAAGGCGTTCGTTACGAATCCGCCGTTAAGCTTAATACCGAGCAGCCAAAGTGAGTATTCTACTCACTGAGAAAGATACTATTTTTGTGTACTTTATAGTAGCCCTAGATGATATGTTTGTTTAATCCAAGCCGGCGATGTTTTATGATAGTATGTGTCTGAGTGTTCTTCAATACTTTCAAATATGTTGAGATAGGATGATGATGTTTTATGTGATTTAAGATATGAGTATGAAAGTACGGATTGAAGTATGTTTTGATGAGCTTAAAGTATGATGAGAAAGAGATATGATTTTTGTGATTTTGATGAGAAAATTATTTCATGAGATGTTTATGATTTATGAAAGAGGTATGTGTTGAAAGCATGCACATGAAAGCAAAAGTAAGATGATTTTATAGCATAAGGCATGAGCACGAATATGAATGAGAAAGTGCATAAGAAATTAAAGTATTGGGACGAGTCCCCAGCATCACACTGGACAAGTCCATGGGGGCAAGCCCTCGATACTGTAAACCTAATGATGATGTTATGGAGGAGTACTCGAAATGAGTGAGTTACGAGCTCTGACTACCTAGGGACAAGTCCATCATGATGTTAAGTATGTATACGAAAGGATATCCTAGACGCCTTCGGGACAAGTCCCAGAGTGATAAGAAAGAAAGAATGTGAAAGAATGATGTACAAGAAAGCATGCCTGGCATAGTTTTATATGATGTTTTATGTGACGTTTTAAGTGAGCTTTCATGCTAGACGTATCGATATGCCTATGAGTTTGAATGGAACAAAGCCTACGTATATGGTTACGGCTAGAGTGCATACGACATTTTAAAGGCACTAAGCTTAATTGTGCTTAGATACTTGTATTTCCCAAAGGTTTGGATATGCTCGTATCTCTATATAGCTAGGTAAGATGCCACTTGTTTTCTACTAAGACATACTTGTATGCTAGTGTTTCCCAAAGATTGAAAAGTTTGTATACAAGTATAGTTGAGTCACATAGTATTTATGTAAAAATAGCATGTTGTAGATGGGCATATATGTATGTGCTTCCAAGCGGTAAATTAGAACGCATATATATATTCACAGCTACGTAGTATGATGCTCACATGTTTATGTTATATTAGTGTTTACTTGTTCAACTACGAAATGTTTTAAATAGAAGTGTTATATGAATGGTAGCTGGTATTGTAAACGTATGATAAAAGAAAAAAAAAATGTCGGTTCAATGTGAAAACTTAGTGAGTTTTATGCTACTGAGCTTGTAGACTCATACTTCCACCTATGCGGATGTGGCCATCACCACGACCATGTAGATGTTGATGCTTTGGCTGCAGGTACCTAGGATGTAAGTGATGACCTAGTTGCCTTGTATTTGGAGTACTATGACTAAAACTCATTGTGACGGTTATCTGTCACGGACTCGAGGATAGTCCTTATTTTGTAAAGACTATTCATGTGGCTTGTGTGGCAGGTGACACGTATTTTGTACAACCATTCTTTTGATTTCTAATTAATACTTTTTATTAAGCCTTAAACAGATAGACAATGTAATGGCTCTGTTGTTGTAAATAACATTTGTTAGTTTTATAAGATTTAATTTTCGCTGCATAGATATTTTCTGCTGCATAGATGTTATACTCTGATGTACCAGGTACATATTATGGAATGTGTACTATGTGTTGGCTAGTGACTAATCGTCATCCTACTGTGCGATTCTGTTTTGTATAAAAATAAAAAAAATGGGGTCGTCACAGGGCATATAAAATTGTTACTCCTTGGGTGTTTTTCCTTTGGATGGTAAATTGTTATTTTTGTTTTGGGATTGTTCTTGTTGATTTACTCGTTTTAATTTTCTAAAACTTTTCTGACATAGCTTGGTATCAAAGCAAAGGGTTCAATTGTCAATCGAGGTCCTGGTTGTCATTTACAAGATGTTGAGACGCCGAACTACCAGCGTAATCTTCGTGCATTTTGAGACAGAGGAATTAAGAAGATTAAGTGCAACAACTTCTACAACATTTGGGCCATTCTTAGCCTTTGAAACATAATGCGTCACATCATTGATCAAAGAACGAATGTTCCAAAAATAAGGGAGAGGAGATCAATCCCTTTCATCGTGATCATAGTCCGAAATCAAACCGTTCTTAAAGGAATCATTAATTCAAATGAGATTTTGACATCAAAGTTGATATTCCAAAGTTTGAAGGAAGGGCGCATCAAGATAAATTCATTGATTGGTTACATATAATGGAAAGGGTTTTTGAATACAACAATGTACCGGATAATTGTAATGTAAAAATTGAGGCAATCAAGTTGAAAAGGCATGTACTTAAATAGACAAATAAAAATTTTATACAACATCTAATGGGAATATCTTAAGAAATAAAGGTCTTGTGAGGTGAAAATTCATACTGTGACATGGGAAAAGCTACAAAAAGAGTTTAAAAATAAGGGTTAAATCCAAAATTGGTCCCAGTGCTTTTGATATTTATCAAATGAGTTCTTGGGTTTTTAAAAGTGATAAATTTGGTCTATAGGTTTTCTGTCTGTTTAAAATTATTCATTTTGTTCCCTCCTGTCAGTAAGCCATTTGCCACCTGTACCAAAAAACAAGCGTGGCAAATAACAATACGACACTCGTACATATCTCCTCGTAAGCCTTGCCAGATTAGCATACGTTTCCAAATCAATAGAAACATGGTGGTGGGGAAATCCACTATGTGGGTGGTGGTGGGCTTCTCCAGCTACCCATCCCTACCCCACGGATGCATCTTGTAACAACCCAGTCTAAACTAGGGTTAAGAGATCAATGATTTGGACCTTAGGATTAATTGGGATCAAGTTTTGGATGTGAGGATGAAAACATTTACCCAGAACAATTCTCGGGCACATTTTTGGCCTAGGGAATCAATCCCTGGAATGGGAGGGGGGGGGATCAATCACCCCTGGAGGAATCAATCCCAGGGACCCCAGGATCGATCCTAGCGTCCCATAAACTATAGGGATCAATCCCAGCTTTTACGATCTATCCTGGCCAAATCCATTTCGTCTACCCAAATTTCCAAGAGCGTACTAAGATTGAGGATCAAAGAGGAGATAGAAAGACAAAATATAGTAGTTCCGGAGTTTTTGTTAAGAGTTTCAAATCCTTGCAAGGTGGGGATATCATTTCTTATTCTTAATCTCTCGTGTTGAGTGATTCTTGTCTCTAGTTCTTTGTGTGTGTGTGTGTGTGTGAGAGAGAGAGAGAGAGAAAGAGTGTGTTCTTGGTTTGTTTTGATCATTAGAATATTGTAATGGGATTAGTTTTACTATTTCTTCCGTTCAACCATAGCTTCTGATTTGATGACTGTTTTAATCGGATTATTTTGGAATTTTAGCATCTCGGATTGATATGACAAGATCTGTTGTTGTAGGTTGTTGATTGTTGTGTTTGTTTATCAAGTTGCGAACCCTTTAGTCTTTTGAAATGCATATGCATGGTTTTGACATTTGAGGCCTTAAATGATGTATAGGATGATCCTTCTAAAGTTATAAAACCCTTAGGAGACTTCTTAAGGTTAGGATAGCTCTCTTCAGGGTTCATGAGTGTTCGGGACGTGCTATGATCAATCTCAGATTGCCCAGGATCGATCAAGCTCAGCTCAGCATCGATCACAGGCTATTAGGATCGATCCTACCTCACATAGGATCGATCACCCCAACCAAGATCAATCTTAGCCTTGCCAAGATCGATCTTGCCCTATTCTAGCACCTTGTTTTGTCATTTTTGGGTAGTAGGGTAGGTTTTTCGTCCAGTAGAACCTTTTAACAATAGGGTTTTTTTTTCCGCATGGAACATTGTTGAAGAGTTCAAGGTGGGTTTTTCAGGATAATTCCTACGATCAATGTGAGTGAAACTCACATGGATAATATAACAACCCAAGAAAAAACGCTATGTACCCACATCCGCACTATTACTCTAAAAGGACTAGTCAATTTGGAGCTTTCCCTAGAATAACTTATAAATTCCAATTTCACCTAATAAGTGAACAATGTGAGACTTCGCACCCGTAAGCGGCTCTTATAAACTACACACTCTCTATGTGGGCTACTCATCTTCCCAATATGAGACCAGGGTGTTGCAAACTCCTTCCCTTAAATTCCTGACGTCCTAGTCAGGGTCACGTCATACAGTGTTGACAATACCCCATGACATTACTAAGTGGCTCAGATACCTTTAGTATCAACAAAGGGAAAATAGCTAGTTATATCTGCGCTATTACCTCAAAAGGACTAGTCAATTTAAAGTTTCCTTAGAATCACTTATAAAGCCGAGTTTTACCTAGTAAGTAATGTATGACTTAGCACCCATAAGCATCTCTTATAAACCATTGACTCTCTATGTGGGCTACTCATCTTTTCAATATAAGACCGGGGTGTTACGGATAATGTCATCTATTATTTTGGTATATGAAACATGCATGCTTACTAGTTGCACGAAACCATTTTGTAACATTGTGATCTCAACTTTATCGACATGAAATATATTGAAAATGTATGAAACATCGTGTAAGTATTTATCACTGCATGCATGTAAAAGACTAAGAATTACTGCATTATACGACATGACTCTTAGTCATGGGCTTACCATTAATCGGGCAAGACCTTATGGTCTAAATTTATGCTTAAGTTTTTGCCACTAGGATCAATGGGCCAAATAAGTGACTGACTCAACTATATACGGATGGTGGTCACGATGGAACAGGATCTCTATTACTGTGGTCCACCTGGGGTCAAACCCAGTCGAACTACTAGTTGGTGCCTCCTATTGTACTTCACTAGGGCATCGGTGTTTGTACCAGAGGTCCCTCGGGATGCGCAAACCCTACAATGAACAAGTTAAGGGCACAAATAGATCATATAAAGTTGAGTTATAACTTTATGATTCTGCTACATCATGTATTATATGTATAATGCATTTTATTCTTCGCATTGATATTTTTCCAAGAACTATCTCACACGATGCTATGTTTTGTTTTGAAATCTTTTAATCAAACTATGAATTCACCGCATTGATAACTGTCTTTCATGTGATATTTACTCGCCAAGTCGTGGGCTTACACTCAATTTGTTTCCACCTATAAAACATGTTTGTTTTACAGTTGATCAACTATTAGATGGCGGAATATATGAGGTGGGTGACTGCGTAGGACCTAGCAAAACTTATTTTGAGGAGTTAGACCCTAGATTGTGGCATTATTTGTGGTTTGCGTTGAGGGCCATCTTGATGAATTTGTAGTGGTTTTGTTCTTGTTATACTGTGCCCATTGTTGGCTGAATGTCGACGATTAGTTTTCTGCAAACACTGATGACACAGACTATTAGACTTATCTTTCCTTTGGTTTTGGGAGACTTTTATCGTTCCTTTGTATTGTTTTAAAATATTGTTATTTTGGAGATTTATTTGGGATTTAGATACTTGATGGATTATTATTACGTTAATTGAGTTCTTTCGGAGATTAGTATTTTGCTCTGGTTAATTACTAGTTTATGGATTTTATTAGAATTACCTATATTATGATATGAAAGTTTATTATTTCCATAGTTTTTCCACTTAGTTGTAGGATTAAAAGATCACTTGAAACTTATTTACTTGGTAAGTAGGTTTTTGGAGGAGAACTAAGTTAATTACTAATTAATTGATTTCGGAGGCATTACATGGTTTGTGGGGAACCCAAGCCCCACAGAGATTGTTGTGGGGGCAGGGGGTCCCCCACAACCCACTCTTTCCCATATTGGGATGGGCTGGGGTGGGTCATAACGGATCCCCACCCATGCAACCACCTCCACGGATTGAAGGGCAGATCACACAAGTCCCCTCACCCCAAGAACTTGAAGAGGAAAAGACCCTTCAAGATGAACTCTCGCTCCCAATCTTGTTTGTGGACCAATTCGTGGCTAACGTGGCAAAGAACCTGAACCGAGTCATGGCTGACATGACAAAGCCCATAGGGATATAATCAACAACTTGGCATCGATTATGGTGAAGTTTTTTTCTCCCATTGCACGTTTGAAAACCATAAGAATGGTAATTTCTCTTGCGACTCAAAATAAGTGGAGGATTTTTCAAATGGATGTAAAATCCGCTTTCTTGAATTCTTGAAGAGGAAATTTCTGTTGAACCACCTATGAGCTATGTCATCATTGGGCATGAGGAGAGTTTTGAAATTGAAAAATGTGGGCTTAAAGAAAGCACCAAAGGCATGAAATAGTATAATCAATAAATACTTTCAAGAGAATGGATTAACCAAATGCCATCATAAATACACTCTCAATGCTAAGGTGCGTGAGAATGGAAAATATTTTGATTGTTTGCTTTTATGTAGATTACTTGATTTTTACAGGCAAGAACCCTAGCATGTTTGAAGATTTTAAGAAAGCAATAACTCAAGAATTTGAAATGACCGAAATTGGACTCATGTCCAATTATCTTGGAATTGTAATAAAGCAAATTGAGGAGGGAAGTTTTATTTGTCAATGAGGCTTTGCAAGGAAAATTCTTACGAGGTTCAATATGGACAATTTCAAATCCGTTAGCACTCCTATAGAATGTGGAATCACATTGTCAAACCATGAAGAAGCATCATATTTGGATTCAACGATTTCAAGACTTTAATTGGAAGCTTAAGATACTTGAAATTCACAAGACCGGATATTCTCTACGGATTTGGGCTTGTTAGTCGCTATATGGAGTCACCTAGCATGACACATTTCAAGGAGGCTAAAATAACTCTTGGTTATATCAAAAGTACAATTGATTTTGGCTTGCTTTATTCATCTTCTAGTGAATTCAAACTTGTGCCCTAAATTGATAGAGATCATGGGCTGGAGATGTGGATGATAGAAAGAGCACTACTAGATTTGTTTTCTACTTTGAAAGTTTGGCATTTACTTGGATTTCTAAAAAAAACAAACAATTGTGATACTCTCTACATGTGAAGCCAAATATGTTGCCGCTACAACATGTGTTTGTCATGCAATTTGGTTGAGCAAATTGTGGAGAGAACTACATATGCCACAAGAGGAAGCTACGAAAATATTTTTCCTGAAAACAAGTTGGGGCTTGCATTGGCGAAAAATCCAATATTTCATGATCGAAGTAAACACATTGACACACAATATCATTTTCTTAGATAATGTATTGTCAAGAAGGAGGTACAACTCAAGTTTGTGAAGACTTATCATCAAGTTGCGGACATTTTAACAAATCCTCCCAAGGGTGATGCTTTTTAGCAAGCTACGAACGTTACTTTGACTCACTAGAAATTAAGTTTAAATGGGGGCATTGAATTCTAAACTTAATTCCAATAATTTAATATTATTGTAATTAAATTACTAAAGTGTCTTCAAGAGCTTGTCTCTTTTGGCTTTTAAGCATGTAGGAGTTACATGGGAGTCATATGGAGTTACATAGGATTTATCCTACACGTGGGAGTTACTTAGAATTTATAATGAAATTGAGAGTTCAATGTGATGTAAATGAATGAGGTTAATGTTAGAAGCTAGAAGGATCCTTGGTAGTCTATAAATACCACTGCAAGCAAGTCATTTTGATCAAGTTGAATAAAGGAAACAAAGCCCTCTACAAGTTTTTTGTTTCTCTTCCTTTTTTGTTCTCTCTCTTAGCGTACGTACACGTGAGTTCTCCAATTTTCAACGTTCAGCCGTTGCCAAAAAACTGTGATTTTGTAGTGTTTGAGGTTGCATTATGCTCTATTTAATATTACTATAGCCAACAGTAATCATATGCATCATAGATATTATAAGGAAAAAGCACTACTAGTCGAAGCAGACAATCTAGCGCAAATTGTGAGGGAGTCTAGCTTTTCTGCTCTAGGAGACTGAATATGCTATCTGGAAAACCAAATATGCAAGCTCATTAAATAAATTTCTCTCCCAAACAAGACAATACAATCACAAACAACTAACTTAGAAATTATTAATTTTGCAAGTATTATTGGACTAATTCACAATGTGATCATAGTACGTACTCATCTGTTGTACATTTTACTTATGTTATTAGTGGTTCATCATAATAGAGTGGAATAATTAATGTGGTTCTTTCTTTTCAGTACTCAATTTGTTCATGCATTGCATACACTTTGAACTTTCTCCATACATTCACAAAGCAAGTCTTAAGGTGTTATTTGTAAGAATAATTACATCACTATTATACCAAGTTGATATTAACATGTAGATAAGACTATAAAATATATATAGGAAAAGGATTAAACCTGAAGAAGAAGCTAATTAAACTGTATTAGGATATCAACAAGACAACACAATTTTGTGGCTAGCTTCATGATAACAATTTGTCTTCTAAATCAAATGTTATAATCCCAAAGTACGTTCCTAAATCAATCCACCGTCTATATCATTCATTTAGGTACGTATACACTATATTTTATGAAGACATGCTTATACAAATGCTATCAGCATCTCAGTAGGAGGACAATTAGGAGGAAGTGCAAAAACACAAAGATGGTTAGGAATGAAATGAAACGTTGAAACTCCTAATTGAAGCCCAACAATTAAGTAAAATATGGATTACAGTGACTAGTCAAATAGGTAGCAGCGACATATGAAACCCTTCAAGCTAGGTGATATTAACTTCTCTTTTAAAGGTTGAGAATTTGTGCTTTGCAGAAACCGTAAGTGATAAGACTCTGTAGACTGTAGTACTTTTGTTTTCTTTATTTGATGTATCCTAGTACATTTTTTCAGTCACTCTATAGGTTTGCTCAGTCTTGTTGTTTGATTTGGATCTTTATTTTGACCTTTTGGCTCTCTCTCGCTCTCTCGCTCTCAAGAAATGATGAAACCATTGGAGAATATGCATGAATAAAACGATGTAAAGGCATTAAGGTGTATATATATATATATATATATAGAAAAAATGTGTTTGTCTAGTAGAAAGATGCAAGCTAGTGCAAGAGAGAAACCTTGAGCTGGCGTAGTCAAAGAGCTTTCCAGTGGAAGAAAAGACTATGAGAGCTAATTCAGCGTCGCAGAGAGTTGAGAGCTCCAAAGCCTTCTTAAACAGCCCCCTCCTCCTCTTGGAGAAAGTCACCTGCCTTGCCGTCGTGTTCTCGATCTTTTTTATCTGGATTTTCCTCCTCGTCATTTCTGCTCCAAAAAATAATCCGACGGCCCCTTTACATCAAACCAACCGAATTATCAGTCCGATCGAACTCAAAACTATACTTGTACAAAAGAGGAATAATTATCCTTCACAAATGTTTTCAATCAAAGTTTCAGATCAAACCAGTATCTAAGAGAGAGCAAATGCAAATTCATATACATGAAAAAGTATAGAAAGAGAGAAGCCTTAATGTGAGAGAAAACCAGTCTTTCCACAAAGAGAAAGAGTATATATAACTCATAGAGAGAATAATAGAAAGAAGAATGAAAAATAAGCTAAAATCTAACCTACCTTTCAGACAAAAATCAACTAATTTGGCAGATCTTCCACCCTTCTAGTTATTAAGCATTCTATAAATGGAAATTTTGGAGAGAGAGAGAGAGAGAGAGAGAGACTGGACTGTAGAGAAAGAAAAAAGGAAAGAAGAAAGATGGGTTTTGCAGAAAACAGTTGAAAGAGAGGTACTTTTCCAAATTTAGTCAAGAATTTTAGACCAACCCTAGTTTACAGAAGGAGGTGAAGAAGGAGAAGAAGAATTAATGAACACCGCTTTTCTAGCTTCATTATCTACTTTTCTTTCTTGTCTTTGTAGGGCTAGCTGTTGACATTTCACACAGAGCTACAAAGCGACGAATGGTTTTCTGCCACCAAAAGTCTTAAGATAGGGTGAGAGAGGGAGAGAGAGAGAATGAAACTTTTTCCTTTTTTTTTGTTTTTTAGGGGAACATCCTAAATAAAGTAAATTTTCAGGTTCCTTTTTCCGGCCAAGCAGAGGGGTTCATCAGCAAATTTAGAACTTTAAGTATATAGCGAAGTTTGGTGATTAGAAAGAGAAAGGGAAACTTTCTTCTATTTAAGATCATAGGGATCAGTGGCTTAAGATAATTAAATTGGTTATTTTATATGGTGGGGATTTGCTTTCCGTACAGATTGCCACGCTGCATCATTGGACAGAAATTATGACATGTTTGTACCCTCGTACCCGTCACGTCCCCCACAACCGTCCATTCAGGAGTTACTTGGTATACGTATATATTAAGGTCTGTCTTGTCGCAGAAATAATCATGACCAGAAAATCAAATAAAATAATATTTATTTTATAAAAGATGCTACTCAACAATTAAATGGTAATTTTTTGGGTTACATTAAGAAATGTGCACATTCCGATGGTTTTGAAGTAAAATGTTTTTCAAAAGATTTTTTTTTTTAATTTTTTATGTTTGGTTTGATAAAAAGATTTTTTAGTTTTGAAAAATTATTTAAATTTTTAAATTTCGTAAATCATTTTTTAAATTTGAATTTCTCATTATCAAATTGTCAAACCATTGCCAAAACACTCCTAGGCTCCATCGAACCAATGCCAAATCCTCATTAGGCCTCCGCCGAAACCCAATTGAGACATCCTTTTTTAATATTTTTATGTTGTAAATAAAAATTGTTTTTTATAGGTTAATATATATCATTGAATGAAAATATTTAAATAAAAAAATAAAAAAAAATTATGATTTTCTGTACGCACTAACTATTGTAAAAAATTTTAGGAAAATGATTTTTCAATACATTTTTCAACAAAAAATATTTTACGTCGAAACAAACGGAGCCTAAGAATGTGAAATTGAGAGCATATATAGTATTTATCTTAAAAGTATAAATTCGGACCGATTATAACATGCCGAAAAACTGAATCCGGGTATTAACCGGCTCCGAGAAACCAAAAAACCGGGTTATCCAGTTATTTATAATCAGATACTCAGAACTAGAGCCAGATCTAGATATTGAATTTAAAAAATATCCGACTCTGGGTACCTTAATTTATTAAAAAAATAAAATAAAATTACTCCCCGGGCCCCTACTGCTACACCAGCCTACACGAGACCTTTCCGTCCTTTCCACCTTTTGACCTAAGCCCTTTTCTCTAGACCGGTAGTTTCAAACTCTTCTTCGCCTCTTCTGTCTTCACCTCTTTCATTCCCCTTCACTTCAGCTCTTCCTTCTCTTTTAGTTTCCAAGAAACTCATGTACGAGAGCATACGAGTTTGATTGAAAAGCAGAAACCTTGGAACCAACTGCTTCTTGGGAATCTTTCCTCCAGTGGACTTGCGAGCAGTTTTGCTTCTGACGCTCAATCTGCAACAAAATACCAGCCGACGGGGATGATGAGCACGGTGCGTGAGAGATCGACACTCGGAGAAAAGTGCAAAGAGCTGGCGTTGTGGTTGAGGGCAGCGAGGCGAGATCCAAAGGGGACTCCGGAGATGTCGTACTGGATGAGCCGGCAGACGTCGATGACGGTGGCGGCGTCGCAGAGTTTGTAAGTTTACCTTTGCATTTCGTGTATGAAATGAAGAAATTTCCGCTAATTTGCTTTCTAGGTTATGGTTTAATTCAGGTGATTGGGTTTGAATTGAGTATGGTGATGGAAATGCTGAAGAAATTAGTGATAAAATACCTGTCTGATTGTTTCTTGTTTTTGGGGATATTTGAATAGTGATTGCTTGGGAGGAGAATTTGGGGTTAGATTACCCTCCGTTTGATTATCTAGAAACTGAGAAAGTAGAGAACAATACTGTACCCAGCCCCGATAACTGGGTACTCGGGTCCGGGATCTGTTGTCGAAAATCAATAACCGGTGACTCCGGAGCCGATTTCCAATTATTACCCAATAACCGAGAATCCGCTCCGAGTTTACACCCATAATTTATCTTAGGGAAAAATATATTTTAGCCCCCCAAACTACCACCCTTTCTCCGGATGGTCCCCCAAACTACCAATGCTTAGATTCTGGTCCCCCAAACTACCACTTTCTGAATTTTGGGCCCCATCCGTCCATTTATGCCGTCAATTCTAAACATAATTCCGAAAATACTCCTCCTACACTTTGAAATTCTTACGGTTAAGGGAGGGGTATTTTCGAGTTTTTGGCTAATTTTTGTTAGAATTAACGGCATAAATAGATGGATGGAGCCAAAAAATCAAAAAGTAGTAGTTTGGGGGGCCAAAATCTAAGCATTGGTAGTTTAGGGGGCCATCGGGAGAAAGGGTGGTAGTTTGGGGGGCTAAAATATATTTAACCCTTTATCTTATTTATATTATTATAACCTTTCTCATGTTAATAACAAAAAACATATGGAAAATTCCAAAATTTGTACAGGGTCTAGAATTCCCATATTTGTTGTCATATTTGATAACTTTTGCTTACTTTTTTATAATTAAGAGTACTAAACTAGCTTTTTTAAATCTTATTTCTTTTTTAAATATATGAAAGTTTTCTAAAAAACCTCTTTGAATTAGATATTTTTGTAATACTCTAAACTAAGGAAACACCAAAAGAATCAAAAGTTGTATCATAGATCTAGAGAAGGAAAAATAGTTCTCTTAACATTATTCTAATATAAAAAAATAATATAAATTATAAGGATTTTGATTCATAAACATTAATTGTGGTCTGTGAGTCTTTCATCGGGTTCGGGGTTTTGTATTCGCAGGTTACTTTTGGGGGTTTCTCTTATTTTGTGGAGGTTTCTATTATGCTTGTTAGGGGTTTTCTTGTGGATTTCTTGTGGGCTTTTTTTGGTTTTTTTTATGGGTTAGCTGAATTTGCTTCTGTGTATACTTCCTGTGTACTTAAGGGCGCCTTACGTTTTTTTAATGAAATTCTCTTACTTATAAAAAAATAAACATTATTAATTGTGCAGTTGTTGTATTAGTGTTGTAAATTTAACATTTTTCATTACAATTTGCAAAGCAGTTTTGTCATGGCCCACCTGAACATAGTCTGCCCCGAAAGGTAATGCCAAAAACTGAAAACACGAGGCACATACCTTATACAATTTTGTCATATATGATAACTTCTGCTGATCAAGAAAAAATTTTAAAAAAAAAAAAAAAAAATAGATTTAATGTTTAAGCCCTTCTCACTTGCCAACAATTAGTTGTTAATAGAGTCTTATCATTAAAGAAGGGAATAAAAGTCGCACGTCAAAGTCAAACAGAAAAATTCCATCTCAATAGCATAATTTCAAAATAATACATCTTCATTGAATCTATTCATTCATTAACATTGTTACATCACTTTATATAATTCGAGTAATTCTAGAAGTCTCCTCATGTATTATTTTTATGTTCATAAAAAAATGAAATGCCTTTTAAAATTACAATTTAATCAAAATTCAATAGCGATCAATTATAAGTTCAATGATGATTTTACAAGTCACCTTATTTTTTTAGGAGCACGAGAAGAATTTAGAGCATTTATCCTAATGAATAATAGAGATAAAATTGAAAGCTCTTGTTGACACAAAACTTCTTGTTGGTAAATGCTGAGACACTATTGGTGATATACGACATGTACGCATCGTTCTTCCCTTCTTCCAAAAAAAAAAAAAATGAAAAAACTCAACCTCGTGTTTTGAAACGAAAAGGGTACATATGCGCTTGAAAAGCCTTTTTATCAAATCAAAGAAAACTCACGAACACAACAGAAAAATTGAGTCAACAATATATTTTATTTATTTTAGATAAATCTACCGAGGCATATAACTGTTTTTTTTTTTTTTTTCCATTAAAAATATAGGGGAAGTTAACGAAGTGTATATTGAGTAGTCCTTGAGGACATAATGACATATACATCAATGTATTAGGTAGCATTGTACCTTCTCTAAACATTATTTTAACATAAACTATCTCTCTCCTCTCTCCTCTTTTTGCCTTTTATTAGGGATTGTGTTAGAATTTTGTAAAAAAATGTGAGGATAGGTAGAAAACTTGTATTTTGAAAAAAATAAATAATACTTTAATGATATAGGAAAAGATAAGAGAAGCAAAAGGCAATTTTATTCCTTAAATTTAGAGAAAATTAAAAGAAAATTGCTACTAGTGATCGTACCAAGAAAATGACAGAAATTAACTACAAATCAAATATTCAACATCTCCTGCTGGATTGCCCTTTTGCGAGAATCATTTGGCGGAGTTCCAAATAGCCCTTAAACTCCAATGTTGTATGGGTCCTAGCCCATTGAAATATGGGCCAAGTCAATCTTGAAGCCCCAATCAATGCTTGCCATTCCTAAGAAGGCTATTCATGAATTCCATATTCACTATTCAATGACTTTGGACCAAATTTGGTTAGTCAGGAACATGTTAGTTCACAAAGCCATCAAGCCCAAGATCCCTTATATTCTTAAGATCATTGTGACCACAGTGAAAGCCCATATTGGGGAGGCTCATTTAGCCTTCTTAGTTCTTAGCAATAAAATTGGTTCTTCTCTAAACCCCAAAGGGGATTCTATGCTAACCATTTTGGCCCACAACAAGGCACAGCTCTTCACTGATTGGTCTTGTGCTCCCATCATCTTTGAGCAGCTTCATCTCATCTAGAATTTCTTCATGCCTGTTAAAAATTATATTAAGAAGCTTAAAATGTATTTTTAGTACATAAAAAATCTATGTAAAGTAAAAATTTGTCTATTAGAACCTAGTTAGGATTGTGTTAGAAAGTTTAAAAAGTATTTTTAGTACTTAAAAAACTGCGCTTAACCAAAAGTTGGCCTATTTGGTAAAAAATTCTAAGTGCTTCTTTGACTTTTTTACTCTAAAAAAAGCCAAAACGCACTTTTTGAAAAAGTTTAGGACATGTTTGGGTAGTTTTTGTTTTTCAAATACTATTTTTTTAGTAAAAGAAACTCAAATTTTTTTTTTTTTTTTTTTTTTTTTGTTGACTTTTTTCGACTTTTTTGCTCTAAAAGAATGTCAAAATGCACTTTTGAAAAAAAGCTTGAAAATGAAACTTTTTCTTGAAAGCTATGTTTCCCAACACAATCCCAAACCTTCATCGAAGATTTTCAGACATGACAACTTTCATGCACACCAAGTAGCTAACTGGGCTGCTTCCCATCGTTTGTTTAAAAGCATTTCCAACCGCTCTCCCAACCTATCCTCCATTTAAAATTAGGAGCAGGAAAATATCCACCCCTGTGATCTCCCTTTTCCCTACTATTGCTAAAAAAATAAAAATAAATAAATAATATTCTATTTGTAATAGCTGTCCAACTTCTAATAAAATCATTGACAGATATTAAGCACTGAATGCTGGTGACTTTACACACACTCATCAATACCTTTCTCTCAAATCAAATGCCCTGCCGTATCCAATTACTTTCATGAGACTACAATTCGAGGAACCAATTTATTAGAACAATTGAGTACAACAAACATGTAAAACTTACAAAGACAAGGGATGTCAGTAGAATTACATCAGGAATACAGGTATATTATACCGTGAAAATAACATATTTCATTGATACACATATACAACAGGGTAGATATTTCCTAAAAAATACGCTACACACTCCACACTCTTCGACGTGACTTTTAAAATTTCTATTAGATTGTGATTAAATGATAATTTTAAAAGCCATGTCAGGAAGCGTGGGAGTGTGTGTACCATTAAGCCTATGCTTCAGCTGTCGCACTGGAAATAAATTCTGAAAAGGCAAAAATAAAATAACAAGAAAGCATACAGAGACGGTAGTAGCAGAATTCAGCACCAATAAAATTGGTTTTTGACTGCAAATCTGCTATTCTCCTCCAAATTGCCTCCCTCGTAATCCAATGTCCACTTCTCAAATGTACAGTCAACGAAATCATAGTACCCACCATGCACAAGCAGTTCTCCTCTGGCCACTTTTTCTTCTATCCATGGGTAAGTGAGCAGATTTAACAAGGAATGGTTGACTGATTCCTGTGGTAGAATTACAGAAACATGTAAAGAAGCTTAGATACTCAACATGCAAGAACCTTTTATAAATCTGATGTATCCATCTTTATATATTCAGAGCAGCACCCATTAGTCCTTCAAGAAATTGTGTTCTATTGTGCTTCAAAACCTCCCTCACAAGCTTAACTATTGAAAGCCATTCATTTGTACATTCTTGATATCAAAATCCCTCCCCCCACCCCATAGAATGAAATGGTCAAGATTTAAAGGTGGTGCATCTAACGGTGTATATTATGTGACATTATTCAAAAAATTTTAAAAGACGTGCCAAATTTGACATAATGTATACTGTTAGATGTACCAACTTTAATCACATCCATAAAATTGATACTATCCATTTCATTTGAAAGGAAGAGGATCCTTGCCCTCCACCCTTACCCTTTTCCCTATTGCATTAAAGAGAGAACTGCTAATTTCACCTTCTAAATAAAATGATCATCTAGGCACCAGAAAAAGATGTACTTTTCAGACAGGGAAGGCATCGAACATAGTAATCATCTTTTGAATCCCATGTTCCAAAATACATTGCATTATTACCAAAATAAAGACGAGAATATTTATGTTGAATCAAACAGTCATACAATGGGATTAAATATTTGAAATTAAGGATGGAAGATTACCTTCTCACAGTGTGTGCACTGCTGGTCAAAGCTTAGGTTGGAAGCTGCAGACTTTGTGATTAAGCTTGCATTCTTTCCAACAACGACCCAACTTCTAATAAAGCTACTGTATAGAAAAGTTTAGCCAAGGGAAAAAACATGTAAGCACTGTTATCTACCCCAAATAAATGATACACTCAAAAGACTAGAACATTCTCCTAGAAAAGGTACTTAAATGATACATGCAAAATACTGGTAGAATAAGGAGTGGTGTTGTCTTCATATAACCTTGAATCTTCTTCATCTTGCATACTCATGAGGGCACGAATACCTCCACAGCGGCTGTGGCCAATGACTAGTATGTTCTCAACCTGCAAAATAATAATTGTCATTCACCATTTCTCATAGAACCAAAAAACACAAAAACAAAACAAAACTGCCATATTTTTTTGCAAAATAGCTGTCCATGTTTCATTATATTTAAGATGCCAGACATAGAGGTGAATTAAGTCATTGAATTAATGCTTTCAGTTTTCAAGCAATTTTTCTCAGGAAAAAAAAATCAAGCACTTTTATCATTCAGGAAACTGACTAAAGGTTCAGTCATGATTTGATAAAGTTCGATGATCAAAAGTTAATTCTAATAACTTTGAACACAAGTTCATTGTCCTAGTCAATTTTATTCTTAAAAGTTCTTGCAAGAACTCCACACTGTGCTTTGCCATAATTTATTATTCAACTCCGGTACCAAATTTGTATCAGAGAATTTTATTGATCAATCTCCTATGTCATGCATAACAGGCATCTACGATACACAAGTGAAGAAAATAAAGAAGCACGCACACTAGAATTCAAGGCATAAAATACTTACTTTAAGAGCATTTACAGCAAATTCTAATGCAGCATTTGTTTCTGAGGGTCCACTCTGAACACACAGAAAGAAAAAAAAAAATGAAGGGGGAAAACACTTTGTAGCCTCAGTGCTTATCTGCTGGGAAGCAGAAATTCAAAATAAACCAAATGCAATGTAATATGTACCTCAAACGGGGGTACTAGATTTGCTACATTTCGGACCACAAATGCTTCCCCCGGTCGAAACCCCAGGATGTTTGATGGGCAAACTCTAGAGTCTGCACAAGCAATAATCATGAACTGTTCCAGAACTTGTTAGTTTTAACAGGCTATCTATTCCTGACACAAACAGGAAAAAAAAAAAAAAAAAAAAAAAAAAAAAAAAAAAAAAAAAAAAAAAGATGAGGCTAAAAGCAACAGTTTATCCATCCACGATGTTCTCAATGTATATATAACACGCACAATAAATAATTGACTTAACCAGAAAAAATTATCACCTTTGGTGCTTGACCCTGGGCAAGATTTTGAAAATGTTCCAAGTTTTCTCTGTACACAAATAATAATTCACTTTAGAAGAAAGTAATTGCTTTAGCGCTCAACAACTTTAGGCCAGAGTTGTTTGCTGCTTACTCAAATTTACGCTTTTTGAATCTCAGAAATCGATGTTTCAGATCTTCAAAAACGTCGCACACATTTTCAGTTTCAGCCAAGCTCTCCAGCCTACTATTGTCAAGTTGCTTAGTCAGCCCTGGAGGCTCCTTAGAAGCCTTCAACTCTAAACGTGTACCAGTCCTGCAAGCATCAAAGCAATATATTTGAAATAGCATACAAAAAGCACAGGGAAAAAAAGAAAGAAAGAAAGAAGCAGCAACTAAAAAAGATTTTTGTATGTTCAAGTTCAATGAATTATAAAGTGGATGATCTTAAATTAAAACAGACTTTTTATCTGTCAGGGTGAGTGGTGAAGTTTGCACAACACTTGTAATCTGAAGAAACCCAGAAATCTCCCTGTGTAAGTAAATCATAAACAATAAAAATTAAAAGCTTATGACACCACGTTGTAACCCATAAGGCCATAACATTACTCAAACAAAAGAAAGGTCATTTGTGCGAAACAAAAATGAAATCACCCTTCTTGTAAGAATAATTTTCAGTTCAAAATCATTAACGACAGGAAATAACAAATTTCTTTTCCTTTTTATATGAGATTGTGTAAGAAGTGTGAATTCAAAATATTTCTCCCTATCAATTGAGGGATCCATATATTGGTACTTATAACCACTATACAACCTTACAACTTCTACATCGATAATGAGAGGTTACTACTATTCATCTTTTATCTAACTATACATATTCTAACATATAAATTAATGAAAGGTAAGATCTCTTCAACTATCTAATCATTATCTTCAACTTTACAAATTCAATGAATGGTCTCTTCATTGTCTTCGTTGGGATGTTTGTCATTACCGCTGTGAGTTGAAACTTTAACAGTTTTCACGATGCTTTGAATGGAGTTGTGCTTCAACAGATTGAAAAGTTAAAAAAGAAAAATCATGGAACAATTACATCAGATTGACATTTTCTAAGTTCTTGGTAATCCTCATCTGAATCATTGAAATCAATCTCTACTCCAAATTAGAAAGAAACAAAACATCTCATTAGATTCGTATTTCAAAAAACTATTAGAATAACTGCATAACAGCAGGGTAAATAAACAAATTTGTAACAATGGTAATGAAACAGAAGCTTACTTGAAAGAAGTCAACAATCTCAAATGGGTGCGTTCAGTTTCTCCTGATTTCAGCTTAGGACCAAAGATCTGTTGCCAAAACGACAAGAAATTAACAAAACCAGATCGAAATCAGAAACCGCAACGGGAGGGAGAGGGCATTCTAGAACTTACTGTTGATGTCTTTAATGATGTTCTGCGGACATCCATGGAGAAATTGATGTGCTGTGAAAAGGTGGTGGGTGAAGGAGCTGCCATTGGACAGGTCTAAGGGGATTCTGACTTCTGAGAGTGTCGAAGAAACGGAGAAGTGAGTGGCTTTGGAAGATGCATCGGCAGAAAATGGTGGGTGAGTTGGATGGATCGACAGACATTTGTATGGTCTCCAAGAAAGACGGAGAAACCAAAGCTTTTTAAAAAAATGGGCCATTTATGATTTAACGGCCAACTAATAAGCTCTGCCATGAGATGTTGGACTTTCCATTTTAAGATGTGATGTGAAACACTACAGCACGTGTGGCTTCAACTGAGTTCTAATTTTGTGCTTCCTTTCCATCTGGTATTTCTCTTTTGAGCTGGCCGTTGGGATCTGTAGATCAAGCTTATTTTTTATTTTTTATTTTTTATTTTTTATTTTTTATTTTTTATTTTTTATTTTTTATTTTGTTTGAGTTGTTTACTTAACTATGTATATATATTTTGTCATTTATTTATTTTGATCAAACCAAGTTACAAAGATTAGTTTGTCAAAGTCAATCTAAGAATTGGTTAAACTATACTTCATCCTCGAAATAGGAAAATACGTTATGATTTATCTTACTAAAAGTATAAATTTAAGAAGTATTGTTGTGCAAATTTATTTAACTCGCAAGTGCACGAATCGTTTGCAATATAGCGTTTTGCAAGTGCGAGGTCGATTCCATAGGAAATTGTTTTACGAAAATTAATTTCTATTCAAACTGATCCTATTTTAACCTAACTCCAAATTTAGGGTTTTTAAACAAAATAAAAACTTAAACTTAACAAATCAAAAGATAGGGTTATAAGGTTTTGGAAATCACACCCACCAAATCATAGCAACATATTCTCATGCTCATCAACACATATTTAAAGTTTTCACATACAAATTTTAGGTATGTTCTACTTTGCTTCAAAAATCGTTTGAATCATTCAATGAATCCGTTCTTTACACAAATCAGAAAAGATACCCGGTATTCCCCAAATCATCCATTATATCCATTCAAAGAAGAAATCACATTGGATACCAGGTTTTTCACCAAATCATCAAATATACCCATTGAATGAAACACAATGAATATCCAACGTTTTGATAAATAAAAATTCAAGCAAACAATTAAATGAGACAACCTCAAATCATCATTTGTATCCGAAAATCACAAAAGATATCCAAAAATTATCTCAAAAATCGAATAGAAGTAAAATAATTAGAAATCAAAAGCTCATAAACTCAAATAGCATAAACAAGCATGAAAACATAGTTTCTATTCAATGGTGATGCTTCATCCTCAACCCTAAATGAGAGTTTAGCTATACATGACTAAGGAGAGCATAAATAAACAACAATAATCTATTAAAAATCAAAGAAACTTACAAAATATGGAAGTTCTAGATGAAAATACCCAAGAACCCTAAAATCTACTGAAAACGACGCCTAAGGCGCTCACCAAGTGGCATCCCTTGAAAGAAATGAGAAAGAGGGGTATTTACAGAGCTAGCTAGGGCTTCTGCATATCCAGGTCAGCATAAGTGCGCTCGATCGCACTTTAGGTGTGCTCGAGTGTACTCGGGCATTCGTCAAGGCGCTGATGGCTGCTGTGGGCGCGTCTGCTTTGAGCTCAACAAGGATGCGCTCGAGCCCACACGGGTGAAAGGTTGCTAAAGGCTGTTGTGGGCGCGTGCGCTCGAGCTCAACAGGGATGCGCTCGAGCCCACTCGAGTGAAAAGGTTGCTGAAGGCTGTTGTGGGCGCGTGCGCTTGAGCTCAACAAGGATGTGCTCAAGTCCACTCAGGTGAAAGGTTGCTAAAGGTTGTTGTGGGCGCATGCGCTCGAGCCCATTCGGGTGAAAGGCGTTGTTGTGGGCACGTGCACTCGAGCTCAACTGAGCTGTGCTCGAGCCCATTTCTTGAAAATTCGAATTTTTAGCCTTTTTGCTTCAAAACCTCAATTTCTCTCTCAATGACCTGCAAAACACTAAAACACCAAAACTAGCCAAAAACTTCAAACTCCACCACAACATTACTCAGACTCAACGAGATGCCTTGCTCCTAAAACCACAACATTACTCAGACTCCACCATCACTGCACATACCCAGCAAGCTGTCCATTTACCTTCCTCTCCATCACTTAGAAACTCTTCTGTGTGTCATTTTGCCAAATACCTTAGCCACACCCACGCGTCCAGCCTGTTCTCCTGCTTTGTCCCCTTCTCATCATCACCCGGCAACCACCCTTCCTTTCAAATCAAATGCTCTGCTTTTTGCCTTTGTCCAATGAAACTCCTTTCTTGTCCTGTTTCACCAAACTCCACCATATATTTCAAGCTCTTCATCACATCGTCTTGTTGTGCATCCCCAACGATGTCGTTGCACAGCTCAAAAAAAAAAAAATACAGATCAAGAATCCAAATCTTGCCACAACTGTCAGCCGACAGCCCTTTGCCGCTACCATACGGAGCCGCGCCGCCACCGCCACCCAGAACGTACCGCTCCAGCCGTTCCCAAATTTCTTTGCATTTGTCAATCGCATCGTTTTCTCTCCTACCTCACAAAGTCTTGCATTTGGGTGCTCGAATTTCCTCATTGGAAATCACCCAGCCTCCACTGCTTAGATGCACCACTACCTCTCTCAAGGTTGCAGTAAGCTTTGTTCCAGACTACAATCGGGTTGCCAATACACCTTTCCTTTTTTTCTATTGGCCCATTTGTTGGCCCACATTTCGTGCTTGAGGTAATGTCCAAAACTCAAGTCCATTTTAGCCATTTGATGGCTCTTTCTCTTGGTCTATTATTGGCCCAAATTTCTTACTTAAAGTAATGTCCAAAACCCAATCCTATTTTAAATAGCCATTTACAGCTCTTCTCTTGGCCCGTTGTTGGCCCATTTTCTTGCTTGAGGTAATGTTTAAGACCCAAGCCCATCTAAAGCCCTTTGATGGCTCTTTCTCATGGTCCATTGTTGGCCTAAATTTCTTGCTTGAGGTAATGTCCAAAACTTAAGTCTATTTTAAATAGCCATTAGCAACTCTTCTCTCGGCCCGTTGTTGGCCCATTTTCTCGCTTGAGGCAATGTTTAAGACACAAGCTCATCTAAAGCCCTTTGTAGACTCTTTTCTTGGCCCATAGCTAGCTTTAATTTTGGCTTTTGAGGTACAATTTGAAGACTCAAGCCAAAAATAAAAAAATAAATAACGATGATCCAAAGAAGAAGACAAACTAATGGAAGTGCGATGGCGTATTAAGAGGATAAATCAGACATGCAAAAGGATCCTTAAATCAAGGCACAAATCCTCCAAGATTGATGCTCTCTCTCACGGCAGCTTCTCTCCCCTTTATTTCTGCAAAATCTTCTCCTTATTTTACTCTCCAATATCTCCTGATTTCCAGCATATTTCATTCCATGTTTTATGAGATATTATTCCCTTTACATCTCTATATATTATTCCTCTTGTAACTGAAGAATGTATCGAGAATCAGTAAAGATGTAGCTCTTGAGTTTACCTGAGTTCTTTTTTGTTTTCTGTCTTCCCTTTGTTTTCTAACACCTGCAACTGATGTTTGGGCATGAGGGACCCCAAGGAGTGATGCCAACTGTGATGTCCGAACATAGCCAGCTTTGATGACTGATGTCTAGACTATAGCTAAGGCAGAGATTACATGCTCACTAAGCTTCCAAGACATGCTTGCAGAGAGGTCAGTAAGCATCACTGTCAGTGATATCTGGACATGGAGGTCACATGTCCAAACATGAGCCAGACCCAAGAGTGCATGTTCCCTAACATATGGGTTGTTGTTCGAACATGAAAGGCTAATTAGGCGTTAAACTCTAATCATGTTCGAACATGCTTTTTACATGTTCGGATGCCATGATGCAGAAACAATTTTTCAAGCGTATTTCAAAGCCTTTATGCTCATTCTTTTAAATATCTCAGAAGTAAAACTTTCAAGAACATTTAAGAGGAGTTGAGAGAGTTTTGTTGTGTATCGAGTCCTTGACTGTGTTGATACTAGGAACTTGAGGTGTCAACAAAGAAGTCATTTCATGTGTTGAAGTTCTTGGAGTTTGAGATCAAACCACAATGCTATTGCACGTTTGTTTGTCATCAACGAAGTCTACCGATGGGTTGGTAAGGAGTCTACAAGATATTTAGCAGGTGAAGAGCTAAAGCCTACTGAGGAAGGTGAGTGAGGAGCTATCTGCCCAAGAAGTCTTAGCATTACAGGGTTGTAAGTGTCTTTGTCCATTTAATTATTTTTTGTAGTGGATTCTTAGGTTTAGCTACCCTAGAAAGGTTTTTTCCTTTTAGTTGTCAACTGTGTTGTTGATGTAATTGATATTTTTATCTTTTGAGGTTTGACGTTTGGTTAATTACATTTTTTTTATTTGATATTATAAACTGCTGTAATTGTTTATCCCGCATTGGTTGGGGTTAAAATAGTTGTTTTTCACTTTGCATTTTCTTCACTACATATATCCATTATACCTCATAATATGAAGTGAGTAAAAAAGTTTGTAGCATGTTGTAATGTAAAATATCAATTCAAATACCAAGAGATACATATTATCTATAGATAGACACACTAACACATTAAGCAAACAATCCTTAATCCAACAAAGGCTTCAACCCTACTAGAACTAAGGAAACAAGGCTTCAACCATGCTAGAGCTGTACAACCCCACTCAAACTAAGGCTTCAAGTGTACACCCCACTTGAATTAAGGCATCAAGTGTACAATCTCGCTCGATCTAAGGCAACTCATTTAATCATTACATAACATTCTCATTTTTCAGAAATTCCAACCAATATTTTCAAAAATCCTTTAACTATAGTCTTTCTACCATTTCATAAAACATACTTTCTTTGAAAACTCTTTTCTATGAAATTCTTTTTCTTCAAATCTTTTTACATGAAATTCATTTTCTTTTTAATAATGTAAAACACAATTGTAAAATATAGCGTATATATATGAACATATTTCAGAATTTCAGGGCTCAGTATCACAATAAGACATGTTCATAATATAATGCAATATGCAAAACATTTTAAGTGATAGGTTAGTGAGTTTATACTTGCTCTATCGGCTTATTCTCCTAAACTAAGTACCTCGTGTTTTGAATCCAAACCTCATATGCATTCACACCGAATCTAATGATTAGGTTTTAATCCTCAATAAAATCCCCTAGGATTTCTAACGAAATTCAAGACCCTTGAAAATTACTAAAACCTCGGGTCTTATATAGTCTCATTTCTATGCCTTGATACGATCTGAACTCAATAGGTGAGCACAAATTACCACCTCTAATGTCGTATAACTTGCTTGTGTGTTTCTATAGTGACAATTCTAACAGTATGTATTTTCGATCAACATAATCTTAGATTTGATTGAACTTGTTTACAAGTTTTTGTGGTGCTAGTGTTGCATCCATGTTGCGATTTGTCCATATCAGCCATAGTGAAGAAGAACTACATAGAATTTGAGAGCATCGACCAATAGATATCTCCGATTGATGAAAAGAACTACACAAAGTCTAATCACCAACTTTCTACTCTTGTATGTCATCGGTTTGACTTGAAAACCCTCCTAGGGACGGGTTAGCACATAAATTAATTTCTATTTTAGACTTCTGAAGAGTTCAAAGTTGAAACGGGTTGATTTCCAAACCAATTGGGTCAATGCCCACCCTTAACTGAAACTGTCCACCAAGACCATAAACCTTGATCATTATTTGCAAGTAAGGCTTTAAACGAATAGAGCCAATTGCAAACAGGCTTAGATTCGAATATATTTAACTCAAATTTTGTTCATTTAATAAATGAGTCGTTCGTTGACACAAAATTATGCTCAATTAATGAAACATACTCATAAACTAGACTCGATTCAATTAACGCTCATGAACATAGCTCATATAAGTTCAGTTCAACTCGTTAGGCTTGTTCATATATATTAGTATATATGTATATTAATAAAAATATGCTATACAAATATAAGTATGTGTATTATTTGTTACTTTAAATAATATGTTACATAGGTTACGTACTTTTTTCAATGTCTACAATTCAATTATAAATTATGACGACAGATCTTCTTTGGGTCAGGTTATATATATATATGGCTATATGCTCAATCAACTCGAAGCTGATTTTGTTGGACATGGCAATCTGTGTTGCAGACATATATGCACCACCACGCACCCAATTCTTTGACTGAAAACAATATTCCATCCAGATCCAGTACAATATATATATATATATATATATATATAAAAGATATGTTATTCGTACGTTAACTCGGTGTACGCTCAATGTATTTTGACAACATGAAACTCATATGGGGTCAATGTAGGTTGTTGTCAAAACATATCGGGTATACTCTTGCTCTCAGGGCCGGCTCAACTATAAGAAAAATTAGGCAGTTGCTTAAGCCTCTAAAAATAGGTTTGATAAAAAAAAAAAAAAAGAAGCCTAATCATAATTAATCTGAAAAGGTTTTTTTCAGTGAAATAAGGTCCTAAAGACAAGTTTATTTTAAAAATAAAAAATGAAAAAAGTCTAATCATAATCTGAAACGAATTTTTTCTAATGAAATAAAGCCCCAAAGACAAGCTTGTTTTTTTTAAAAAAAGCCTAATCATAAGCTGAAACAGTTTTTTCCCAATGGAATAAGGCCCTAAATTAAAGATAGATTTGTTTGAAAAAAAAAAAAAAAAAAGAAGAGAGAGAAAAGAAAAAGAAGCATGATCTCTTGATTTTTTTCTTTGAAGACTTTTTAACTTCAGTAGAAAAATAAATAGTTAGAGGCCCAAGAACACAACAATTAATACCAATAAAAAAAAAAATACATTTTCTCTTTTATTAGGAGACTCAACTAAAATGATGTAAATTATAAGAAAGCCAATAAATAGAGTGGGGCCCACGGAGAAAGATTTGTTGAATTATAACTCATATACCATTTGGGTTTCACAAAGTTGGACAAGGTTTTCTCAAGAAAAAATAAAATAAAATTTTACCTCTAAATTTTTTTATTTTTTCAGATTTACCCCTCCAATTTTATTTTTTCAATCCTACCCCCCCAAAGTCAGAAGACGGGCTCCACCCCTGTAGCGAGGAGATTGCAAGATCCACTTGCATCGAGCAATCTAGGGTGTAAGACTCATATGCCTGAGGTGGGTAAGCCTTGAAACTCTCTTCTTTGTGAGCGTTCGAATTGCACCAATTAATACAATCTAGGGTGTAAGACTCACCTACTCGGGATCGATAGGCCAGCCCCGAAACTCCTCTCTTTGTGGGTGTTCAAATTGTAGTGTAAATCAAACACCACCATTATATAAGACCCTTATTTGAAAAAAGATTGAAATTCATGGAAGCAAAGTGGCAATTATTACCTAACACCCCAATTATTACCTCATATGCATTCACACTGTATCTAATGATTAGGTTTTAATCCTCAATAAAATCCCCTAGGATTTCTAACGAAATTCAAGACCCATGAAAATTACTAAAACCTCGGGTCTTATATAGTCTCATATCTATACCTTGATACGATCTGAACTCAATAGGTGAGCACAAATTACCACCTCTAATGTCGTATAACTTGCTTGTGTGTTTCTATAGTGACAATTCTAACAGTATGTATTTCAACATAATCTTAGATTTGATTGAACTTGTTTACAAGTTTTTGTGGTGCTAGTGTTGCATCCATGTTGCGATTTGTCCGTATCAGCCATAGTGAAGAAGAACTACATAGAATTTGAGAGCATCGACCAATAGATATCTCCGATTGATGAAAAGAACTACACAAAGTCTAATCACCAACTTTCTACTCTTGTATGTCATCGGTTTGACTTGAAAACCCTCCTAGGGACGGGTTAGCACATAAATTAATTTCTATTTTAGACTTCTGACGAGTTCAAAGTTGAAACGGGTTGATTTCCAAACCAATTGGGTCGATCAATGCCCACCCTTAACTGAAACTGTCCACCAAGACCATAAACCTTGATCATTATTTGCAAGTAAGGCTTTAAACGAATAGAGCCAATTGCAAACAGGCTTAGATTCGAATATATTTGACTCAAATTTTGCTCATTTAATAAATGAGTCGTTCGTTGACACAAAATTATGCTCAATTAATGAGACATACTCATAAACTAGACTCGATTCAATTAACGCTCATGAACATAGCTCATATAAGTTCAGTTCAACTCGTTAGGCTTGTTCATATATATTAGTATATATGTATATTAATAAAAATATGCTATACAAATATAAGTATGTGTATTATTTGTTACTTTAAATAATATGTTACATAGGTTACGTACTTTTTTCAATGTCTACAATTCAATTATAAATTATGACGACAGATCTTCTTTGGGTCCTTGTTTCATGCTCAGTCTAACTGTATGTAGGCAGGAATAGCATCGTACGTATTCAAGAACAAAATACTGGACTTTGCTATGGAAGAGTGATGAACTACCTTGCAAAAGCTATTTTGTCTGTTTTCTCGATGTGCAGTCGTCATTTGGCCTTTTGCATCTTGTATTGTCTATGCATGGCATCAGTACTTACTTGTCTTTGATAAGATAAATACTTTTCAAGAAATAATCTTCAAGAGATCCTTGTTAGTCCAAAGTTCCTTCTTAGGTTCTTATTGACTCAACCAGTAAAAGTCCAGGCATTTCATTCCTAACATAATGAACATGTAATTAAGTGTTCATTACCCTCTTTTGTGCTTTTCTCATTGACAATCAGTCTAGGGCAAACCTAGCTAGCTTAATTTTCTGGAGCTGATGTTGGAGATAGTAAGAGAAGAACTATTTCTCGATTCTTTAATTGTTTGCAGGTTTTGGAACGGATCCAGACTATATATTTTAAGGTTAACGTGGATAAGCTAGGAACACTGTACACCATATATATATATATATTGGAAGGTAAACTACTAGGTTCATCATCCAAAAGAATGTGTCTTGCTTGCAATCTGAATATTAGTGTACAACATCACAGTATGAGGAAAAAGGCAGCATTGAAAAAGGCTCGCGATGAACTCGCTCTATCTTGTATAAAGAGGCAGCATTGAAAAAGGCTCGCGAAGAAATCAGAACACGTACGCATATATTCTTCAGATATTGCTCTTACTCCAGCAGTAAGGATTCTGTTATTTTCTTCCTTGATCTTTGACTTGTTCTGGTGATACTTTTTCCTGTACGTAATCCGAAGATGCAAAGGGGTGCAATTCGAAGCAGCCTGGGGCAAGCACAAAGATGATCCAAACTTGACAAATCTCGTGTCATCTTTAATTAAGTGGAAGAGAGACAACAACACAGATCGAGAGCGGTCGGATATACCAAGTTAACGTTGGAAATGGTTTTGTTTCTGAGGAGATTATTAAGGCGTAGTAGGCTAGGCTAATTAAGTTTAATCGAGTTTACACAACATACACTGCATCATCAAATGTTAATTATGCTTTGTAAAATTCAACCATTATTGTGTAATTAATTGATCGATCTGTGGCTTAAAATTTCATTGGGTGTCACAATTAGTTTGACAAGGCATGGGAAAATCATTAGTCAAAAAGCAAGCCCTTATAAATTGGTCTTATTAATTAATCAAGGCATCAGGCATGGGAAAAGCATGAATTAGTTAAACGCTGCATACAAGCAACAATCACATGCATGCATATATAGTAATTATTCATGGCTGTGCTGATCAGCGTCCCTCTTGAAGAAAATAAAGAGCATTTTTTTTTTTTAATTAGGAATTAGTTTGCTAAAAATACTCAAGTCTCTTATGGAAGATGTTCCCATCGCCAATCTGTTAATTAATTAAGAGATGCACAATTTTATATATCAATTTTTGAAAAAAAGAAGCATTGTAATTCAATAATAATTTTAAAAAGGTGGAAGGACCAAAAATGGAAATCAGTCATTTCTCTAAAAATATAGTTTATGATGAAGATCAATCTTATGCTGCTTATCTTGTTAGATTATATTATGAGCTGTGATTTCAGAGATTTGTTTGTAATCAATCAAATTTTCCATCAAATTTGATTAATTTGATTATCATACTTATCTATTACAGTTCTCCTACAAATAAGAGGTTTTTGTAATGTAACATTATTAAGAGAATAAGAGGAAAATGTAACCCTTATGACTTTATTTCATAGACATAATTCTGTCTTTTTTTATTCAGCTTCTAATTTTCGATCATAAGAAATTTCTTTAATTTTTTTTTTTAAAAAAAAAATTGTTTTTTTTCGTGTAGTTTGGAAGATGCTTGCGTAGGGGGACAAAATGCAGCACAACTTATGCATCACAGATTTTACAGGGACCTCTTCTCAGTCGTGACGTTGAAAACAGTAAAATAGTTGTCATGTATCACGTGACTACCACTATCAGCTTCCACCCTCTTCAAGTCGTTAATGCCCAATTACTATCATGCTCCCAGCTTTGGTCTAACCAATGTCTTTATTTAATTATTGCCACATCCTTTTTCCCAAAAAAATAAAAAAATTATTGCCACATCCTCAGGAGTTCAACATGTTTGCTTCATACGTTGTACAAGAACTTTTAGCATCAGTGGTCCATTGCACTTTGCTCAAAAAGAGTCCAAGCAGAGGTTGTCGTTGAGTCAATCTACAGCTCAACGGAACCGGTGGTAGCCGTCATGTGGGATGGTGATGCAGGGGAGGCAACTCCTTCTAGATTCGGCGTAACCGGTCTTTCGGAGGTCCAAGTGTGCAATTCATACACACGCACAAGACCTATCGTTGAACTCGAGTGTTGGCCATTACTGTCTCTAATACCAATTTATTACGGCCTTGTGTGAAAAAGCATGTAACGGGTTTGTTTGGATGTAGGTTCTTAGAGAGAACCTAGGCCTTACAACAAAGAATTCATGCTTCAGTAATCTCGACTTGGTTTATAAATGTTACAAATGGCTTAACTTGCCACCACCAAAGTCGATGGTGCCTAAGGCGAAAAAAGGATGTAAGCAAAAGTTTGGGTTTGGAGAGAGAGAGAGAGAGGGGGGGGGGGGGGGGGGGGGGGGGATGGGGGGGGATGGGGAGGAAGCATAGGAAGGGTGGGAGAGGTTCTCCAAGACAAGGAGGTGGATAAGGTTTTCAAAATCTGAACCTTAGAAGCAAAGTATTTATATAAACCACCGTCGAATGGGTTGGTATGGGTTGTTCTTCCGACACCAAAACCAATCCCTATCGACCCGTGGTTTGTCAAATTTTCTATCCGACCCGACTGACCAGCACTGTAAACCAACCGACTCCGATCAGTTTTTGGTCAGGTCGCTTTGTTGGGTGGATTTTCAGGCATTTGTGCAGTCTTAGGGAGAGAAGAGAACATTTAACCTTGGAAGACTAATGCAGGACGCCTTCAAAAGCAAGGGAGACATCATATATAAAATAACAGCTGCAATAACCATGAGGACAACATACAGATGGACTTCAAAAAAAAAAAAAAAAAAACAACTGTAATCACCCAGCAATTCAACATTAACTATCAGAAAGGCTATTTGCAAAGAGATGCTGCGACAAGGAACAGATAGATGAACTACAGACTACAATGTCTAGAATCTGATCATTGTCAAGCACCTGATTGATGGCTTGTGAATCTACCCGTAGGTAGAGGTTGAGCATAGTTGTCTATTGCTATGATTTGGCAGACATAAGTATGCTGCATCCTTGTAAGGAGGAAAACCCTAGAATACTAGTCTATTCAACTCTAAATTTACCTGGTTAAGATGTCATTAACTACTTCGTTGCTACAGAAATGAAAGTAAGTTTGACATCAACTTTCTCAAATGGTACTGGAAAGCTCAATTTTAATGAAGCTTTTCAACAGATAATCAATTGCATTAAATCAAACTTATGCTCACCTACCAACAAGCCAATGCCTCCCTACACCACAGCTCAAAGAATGTGGCACACCAAATTCATATCCCTGTTGTCCAAAGGAATATGGCTGGTTTATCTCATATACACCAGCCGGCATAAGACAACAATATAACAAGAATCGGATGAAAGAATTTTTATTTAGAAAAAGATACTTAGAGCACTCACATTGGATCATGTAAAAGTCCCTCTAAATCTATAATAGATAACAAACTCACAAAAACATCCCTCCATTGGATTATCTATCATAAATCTAAAATAGAGTTTTGGTAGATTTGTGAATAGTGCAACTCTACATGTGAAGTTGCACTATTCACCAATCTATCCATTATTTTATTGTTTTCTACATACAAAAAGTGAAAAAAGTAAAATGACAAAAAGTAGAAAAGAGATAAAAAGAATAAAATAAGAGTAAAAAAAGAGTATAGAGTTAAGAATAGATAATCGGATGGAGTGTGTCTTTTAAAACCCATTAGCTAAATTAGATAAAGTGAGTTTTGATTAGCTATTTTAGATTGAAATATACACGATCCAATGTTAGTGCTCTAAGCGAGGCACATTTCATTTCATTTGTTTTCTTTTTTGAGAGTCATTTCAATCCCTTCCTCCCCCCTCTTCTTTTCAATCCCTTTTCCCATTTTCATCCTAAACATATATCAAAGAAGGATGATTTAATTAACCAAACAACTTATAAGAGTTCCACAAGATTTATATTAATTAGGTTGATTAGGCAGAAATAACTGGTCCAATTGATCACTAAAACCCTGTCAATGAGCAAATGCAGAAAAAGTAAAAGATAAAATGAAAAGAAAATAAATAACATACTTTCCGGCTCCTGATAGTGGATGAGTCAAATATGAAAAAAAGAATCTGAAAAGAAAAATAAAATAAAACTAAAAGGTGGACATGGAAGGATGAGATATGCCCTTTGGCAAATTGCAGCATAGTGCACAACTTTGGAGCAAGAGCAAGCCCCTGCATTTTCAGCATGCCATACTGGATATTTCACCTCTTTGGTGGTCTCCATCCCACGAAAGTATCTTTACATTTTCAGCAGTGTTTTTCCAGATATGAAATGCCAATAGAGACAAAACTCAAAGAATAGTCAATGGCCTCTAGATATAATTCCAATTATAAATAAACATAAAGATTTAATATCACAAACAAAAAACCAAGAAAATAAGTTCCAACTGTGATTATATGACTAGTTCTAAATTTATGGTTGATAAGCAAAATCAAATGTAAAATGCCCCCAAATAAAGAATGATATACCAAGAACTCACAAATACGAGGAAAAATAGGATCACAAAGAGCCTTTGAGAACTAATATTTGCTTCTCTTCTTGTTAAACAACTCAATTTTCGAGAACATAAATTCTGCAAGATATCCAAATTAGCAAACAAACAAATGGACCTGTGCTTGATTTGAAATATGACCAGGTCAGGATTAAAAGAAATGTTTCTTCAGGATGATGATGTACAGGCTGTGGAAAATTGAAAGTAAACTGCACGTGGAATAAACTCAAGAAAAAAGCAATAACTATAATCTAACTCATGATGGCTACTAAGCAGTTACAGGAAGTACCTCCAAGAAAGAATAGCTTCTACTCCCACTAAGTTCATTCTGATACTTTTCAGGCACATTTTTGTATTCCTACTCCAAGTCTGACAATTAATCATAACAAGCCAGAGTTACTATGGCATTATTTAGCTAAATCTACGAACATAATTGTGCAACCAAGTTGCTCCAATTTGTAAATCATAGGATCTCTCACAGCCTCCAGCACAAAAAATAATCCATTTACTGAGCTTAAGAAACTAGTGGTACCAGCTCCAACCTACTCTTTTGGGTAAAGTTATCAATGACCAGGACCAAACCCTAGAGGTCATTTGGAGCCAATCACCATTCAATTAGGTTCCAAACACAAACTGACCACTTCGCTTCTGATTTCTTGTCTTCAGACAGTTTCAAGTAAGGAAGGGATGGCACCGTTACAAAACCCTCGTGGAAGTGATATTAATATCAACATCATTATTGAACAACTCAACTTTACACCTTGCGTGATATGACACTGGTTGTTGGGTTTGATGACCATGGTGCTTATAGAGGAGATGGGTTTCAGTAACAGGGGTAAACTGTTTTGAGGTTAGGTTTGAATAAGAATACTGAACTGGGGATGAAAATGAAGGCAATGGTTTAGAGTGCGGATGATGTTGATAAGGATGACTGAGTTATAAATGAAGGCAATGGTTTAGAGAGTGTGGAGGACGTTGATATGGATGATTGTGAGTCATATAATTTCGAAGATGGTGAATATTGATGGTGGAGAGCAGGGTTTTAGTTATACAATCGAGCGCAATCTATTTGGATTCCGCCATCCCTCATTCCCTCAAATTATGTGGTTCTTCCTCAAATTCCTCCGCAAATCCTTACTCGATATTAAACCTAAATTATAGAATGAAAATTCAAGCCAAACAAAAACTAGCTGGGCAGAAGTGTTTAGAACTAAAAATGAAGACGAGATTTATAGTTTTAAAGAAAGAAGAAACAATAAAAAATTGGAAAATTTTGGAATCTAACCTGTTTTTCTCCAGTATTCCACTTTATCTTCTATTTCCATAATCTTTGTATGTCTATTGTACAACCAGAACCTCTCCCTATAATCCCTTGCTTTACTGTTTTTCCTCACTTTTTTTCTTCTTCTTCTTCTTCTTCTTTTATTTTTATTAATTTTTATTATTATTATTTTTTATTTTTCTTTCTTGTCCACAAAACCCCTAAAAAACCAGATCTCTCCTCTCTTTCAAAATAGCCCATTTTCTCTACCATCCCCCCATAATTCCTCCTCAAGGCCCCTGATGGAACCCAATCAGAAATTCAAGAACTGAAGGGAAAATTCAACAAGTTCTAGTTAGGGTCGGAACAAACAACATACAAGAGGATTGATTCGCCAATTCCCTCCCCCCAGTGGGAGCACGATTCATCTCTTGTCTTCGCTTTTATAACCATCCACTAAAGAGACCCACAACACCACTAAACTATCCATCTCCAACATTACCCCAAAAATACATGCAAATAATCATTCCACATCCTCCACTACACTACAATACATGCAAACCAACTATATGTAATACACTCCACATTTGGATAACCCCACTAGCCACACCCTATTTTTACACCATAAAACCGAGTTGAACATCACCATGTTGCAGACCCACAACCTGACAATTAGATGGGGACCTAACACTCATCCCCCTTCCTCTTGAGATAAACCTTGTCCTCAAGGTCTAGATTTGGAAAATGGTGGGAGAGCCAGACCACCAAACCAAATCCCTCAAAGGCTGTCTGGCTTTCTGCAGAAAGGGCATTCACAATGAAGAGCAACAGCAGGATCAGACACCTATGGCCAGGAGTAAACCATTCGCTGCAATTGAAACACAAACCCTTTTTCTCATTTGCACTGCATTTATTCTCGCAGAATTTTTTTTCACAGAAGAAGCAAAATGTCTAGTGGTTGGCGGAAGGTGTGACGGTGGTTGCCATAGTTGAGATGGCAGGTCATAGAGATCACCTTTGACAAGAGAGGCATTCGTCCCTTATTTAGGCCATCTAAATGGCTTCACGCAGGGTTTCAGGCTTAAACATGTGAACCTCAGCGGTGATTTCCTCTTTAAGTCCTCCCATAAAGGTATCTATTAGTGCCTTCTCAGGCCAGACAACCACACAGTTTGTGAACAGTTCAAACTCACATCGATAATCTCTCAAAGTTCCAATCTGCATAATCTTGGATAATGCCTCATCAAAATCTTCATTGTCATTAGAACCAAAATGTGCTAGCAATTCTTTCTCAGAATTTCCCACAACACCATTAAACTTCCTGTATCGTACATTTATCCCAAATACATGCAAACCAACCCACATCGTACATTACACTACAATACATGCAATACCCACCACATCTAGATATCTCCCACTAGCCATGCCCTGTTTTTGTACCATAAAACAGAGCTGAAGATGACCATATTGCAGCCCCTCAAACCACAACCCAATAGTTAGATGGGGCCTAACAGACCCCTATCTAAAACCATCAGCTCCATCGTTCGTCTCCTCTCACACCTCTTTCTCTTTGGTCTCCAATCGTTTTCTGTTTTGTGCTCTGATCCCCATACCAACTACTGAACTGGAGATGTTAGTTAAAATAACAGCGAATTGGTGTAGGTGCGGAGACGTGGAATGGGACAGATAGCAGTTGATAGGGACAAATGGTGGTGGTATCTAATAGATGACAGAGGTAAAGAATTAACAGAGTCTCTGTCTGATGGGTCAGCCAGTAACTAATATGACTAATCAATGCGACAGTTTCCTTTAGATCTCTTTTTGATCTCGGGCACCTGATCTTTCTTTACATGAGTGAAGACAATAATCAATAAATACTAAGAAAAGTAAAATAACCTTTGCAGAAAGCTATTGAAGAGACAACTTTCAAGGTTCCCATCAACCAGGTCCTCTTCATGGCTAACAACGTAACCGAATTTAACTAAAACCTCAGTCATCCAATGTTACACAAGAGGATAATCACAGTGGTGGAAACATCCTCCTCACAGCCGTCAAAAGAATGACTAGAAGCAAATTGCAGCGAATCATATGAACGATTGGCTAATTGAGGACCATTGAACAAAACGCACAGCAGCTCTACATAATATAATTGTACATACCATACAAAAGCACAACAGCTACAACAGCAACAACAAAAGGAAGAAGTCTTACTTCACCAAGTAGCCTTTAACCTTTCAGAATCGGCAAGCTACTCAAGAACTCATCAAGACCTTCAAAAAACCCAATCCCTTCGATGTTATCCTCCTCCCCATTACCTGCATTAGTCCCCCGCGCTGGCTCCTCCGCCTCATTACTGAACTCCACATTCAAATCCAATTTTCCCAACTCCGCCGCGCCCCTCTTCCCCGCACCGCCCCCCGACTTCTTACTCGCCTCCGCCTTCGAACCCTCCAAAGTTTCACCGCTGGCCGCATTGGACTGTACCTTCCTCACTCTCTCATTCTGAGCTTTCTTCGCATACGCACTCGCGGAGGCTCTTTTCTTCGCCTTTCTTTTCCTCCTATTACTCCCCCACTCATCATCCGAATCCTCACTCGAGTCAGAAACCTCCAAAAGCGCGTCCTGGTCGTCATAATAAACCCTCGGCGAGCTCTTCGGTTTCGAAACGTTTCTGTTTGCTCCGCCCGCGGCTTGCACGGGACAAGCGAACACCGGCGAGATCGGCGTCCACTTCGACGACCCGCTCGAGTCATTACACGTAAGCCCTATCGGGAAGAACCCCCAGCAACAGAAGTACGTGTCTTTGTCTGTCACCGGTGGTGACGGTATCATCACCGCGTGGAACGCCATCTTACATTTCTGGCAACGAAGAGTACACTCCTCGTAGACCTTGGGGTACTCGTAAAGCACGTAGCAGTACGGGCACGCCGTCCAGAAACTCGGCGATTCTGACTCAGCCGGACGAGTTTCTTGCCGAGTCGACTCAGGAGTAGGACGAGATTGTCGATTCGACTCAGGAGTAGGCCGAGATTGCCGAGTAGTTGGCTCAGGAGTAGGCCGCCGAGATTGCCGAGTAGTTGGCTCAGGAGTAGGTCGAGATTGCCTAGTAGTTGGCTCAGGAGTACGCCGAGATTGTTCAGTCGACTCAGGAGTAGGCCGAGATTGCCTGGTCGACTCAGGAGTAGGTCGAGATTGCCCAATCCACTCAGGAGTAGGCCGAGATTGCCCAGTCGACTCGGTGACGTGATTGAAACTCGGCCTATCTTCGTCTGAGGGTACTGCTTTTCCGTCCTTGGTTCGAGGGCTTCTTCTCACAGATAGTTGTGGCTGAGTCGACTCGGAGGCCAAGAAAATGCTGAGCGCGTGATCGAAATCGGCTTTCTTGGAGGGGTGGGAGAGAACGGACCAGGCGTCGGCGACGAGCCTGAAGGCCTGATCGGCGAATCCGAGGCGGTTCCTTTCCGGACTGAGGAGGATGGCTAGCCGGCGGAACTGAGTAGCGATGAGCTCGAGGCTCTGAGTCGGCTGGACGAGCTGGAGGATGGCGTACCAGTTGGGCTGGCCGTCGGTGATCCGGGACTCTCCGGCAATTAGCGTGTCGGCGACGGCGATTATTTGGTCCGCGGACTCCATCCTCGTCCTCGGGTCGGAGTCACGTGCCCGGATCGCGAAGCTCTTTGCCCCGTGAAAGTCACTTGTCATCAGGAGCCTCTCTGCTATGCTCAGCCACCTCTCCGCCTCCGCTCTGTTTGTGCTTCCTTCCATTTCTGCCCTCTCTCTCTCTCTCTCTCTCTCTCTAACTCTCTCTTAACTCTGCTTCTGTTGGGTTTAGGACAGTGGTGGAAGGGACTGAGACTGGGAGAAAATTTGGACAGGGTAAGACTTCGGGTGGACGAAAAAGGACAGTGTTTTGCGGGAAATGACGGAGTAAGTTGGAGTTGAGTATGGTTTTGGTTGAGGGTATTTTCGTCAATCGGGAGACCTGATTGGGTAAATTAAATACTCAGTGGATTCTTTATCTCTTGCTACATATGGTGGTGACTCTGTTAGAAATGAGAACCAGGGTTTTTTGCCTGCAGTTAAGGCATGTAAAGTGCTCCGAAGAAAAACATTTAAAAAAAAAAAAAAAAAACATAAAAAATAAAGTAACTGAGGTTGTCCACACGTACGTGCTGCTTGAGTTTTGACTTTTGGATTCTTGCAAAGCCACGCCAGAGTTTTCCAATATAAACATGCGTTCCACTTTCTCTTTTTCTTTTCCTTTTTTTTTTTTTTTTTTTTTTTTTTTTTTTTTTTTTTTTTTTTTTTCCTGGTATTTGTGTGTTTCCAAATATCTGACACTAAATAAGAATGTGTAGCAAAACCCAAACATGTTGGCGATCGCCAAAAACAACTTGCTTTCTTAATTATAATCTGAGCTAGCTTAGTTTATATAGTGCCCCAAATGCAACAACCAATGATCACCTAGAAGATATTGTTGTAGGCGAATTGGATCAAGGGTAGGTGTTGGATCCAACCTTCTTTTAAATCAAGCACACACATCCGTAGCATCTCTTCCAATATTTGGATGATCCCGGCCCGGCCTTCCGATTGAGCATTAATTATCATGCCGGTGGAAGGTTGTACTAAACTTTAACTTATTTCTCATACATAGCTTCTGCAAACTTATCCAGAACCTTGAATTGTAACGGAGATTCCGATCCGAAATAATGGTAGATGGTAGCCACCCGTGTTGCATTCTGCCCTGCCACTGTTCTGGACAATCCAATTACAAAGTTCATGGCAACTTCTGCCTAGCTACTTCCATTCTAGCAGTACGTGAAATGGCTGAAAAATTCTCTCGAGTTTAGGTACATCTTATATATTACTTCTTATGTGCATGTACTGTGTGGTGAGAATGATGAGCTTCTTCCATCAGTTCATTTTTCATCACCTTATTGTCCAATACACAAATTCGTTCCCGAAACCTCAAACTCCCACTTTAGACTTGGCTTTGAGCTCAATACACTTTGGATCCTTCTCTTGTGCCTCTTTAATTTTTTCTATAATAATTGGCTAAATTACCATTATAGCACCTCGATTTCATATTGGGAAGAGATGAATAACTCACATAGAGTGAGCGGTTTATAAAAATACACATAGCTAGGTGCTAAGTCTCACATTGCCTAGTAAGAGCACTCTCAATGGATTATTTATTTGCAACTTTAAGTTAGAATAGATAACAAAAGTGCTAAAAAGAGACTCCATCAGCTTACGTATTCTAACTCTATAATAGATTTTTCTTAATTCCATAAATAGTGCAGCTCTACAAGTAGAGTTATATTATTCACTTATCTTTTTTTTTTTTTATCCTTTATCTCCACCTTTTAGCTTTGTCTTTTTCCTTTTTCCCTCCATTCTTCATTTTTTTCTTCCTTTATAGTGGAGATCTAAGGGAAAGTGTGTAAAGTAGTGGAGTTATCAAGCGGGACCCACATGGAAAAAAATACTATAATGAAAAAAAATTAATGAAAAATAATAAAAAAAATAATATAGAGTTAAAAATAGATAATCGGATGTATAGTGCATTTTAAAACTCATTAACTAAACTAGATAAAATAGATTTTGATTAGTTATTCTAGATTGAAAAATACATAAGCCATTGGAAGTGCTCTTACTAGGTGAAACTGGGCTTTATAAGAGATTCTAAGAAAGCTTTAAATTGACTAGTCCTTTTAGGGTGATAGCGCAGATGTGACTAGCATTTTTTCCTGGATCGTTACAACCATGGCAACCATATACATCCATCCTCCTTTAAGTACCACCCCTATGTTGAGCCTTTCTATATCCTAGATCAATAGCGACTGCTTGGCAATCAAAGATGACACATTTTCGACCGCCTTTCAACTCAATGTGTTGGCCTCCACATTTGGTTTACCTGGATGATACTTGATTGCTCAACCATAGTTCTTGATGAGCTCCAACCACATGAGGTGTCTCATATTGAATTCTTTATGAGTGAAGAAATCCTCGAGTCTTTTTTGGTTGGTGTAAATCTCGCATTTATTCTTATACATGTAACGCATTAAAAAATAATTTAACTGGTAATTAACTTCACGGTTTGCCCCCATCTCACTTACCAAATAAATAAGACGATGGGGATCATAAGAACCTTATCACAGAGCGAGCCCACTATGGAAGACTTGATCACTTGTGTAATTCCATGAATGGATAAAAACTATAGTATACTAAAAACATCATAACATTACATTACATAAATTAAACATAATCATTAAATGTATCGATCTAAGACCGATTATCAAGTTACATAGTTAAATATTACAGATCTAATAGTCGCTAGAGCATTGAGAAATAAAGATAACTATTATCCAACTAAAGGATTAAAGAACATTAGGTACCACATATATATAAAAACCTTATAGGCATACTACCCAACTCTGCACCACTGTGACATCCTTTTTTTTAATTTTTTTTCTTTATATATATATATATATATATATATATATATATATATATATATATATATATATATATATATATATATATATATATAAACAAAATGGAATCACCACAGTTGCATGACAATTATTCATTAAGCCAACTTAACGTACACATCCCATAATATGTATCTGACACATCAGAGATAATCAACTATGCGGCGGAAACTGTTATCATAAAGTAAAAGGTGATAATTACAACATCAGAGCCATACTTCTGTCTATCTGTTTAAAGCTTAATTAAAACATTAAATACATCAAGAATGTCTATACAAAATAGGTGTCACATACGACACAAGCCATATACAAAATGTCTATACAAAAAGGTGGACTATCCGAGTCCGACACATCTACGACCAAATGTGAAGAGCCTTCGTCGTAGTATCCCAAATACAATGCCACAGGGTCATCATCGACGTCTGCAGTACCCGTAACCAAAGTATCAACATCTACATGATCGGGGTGGTAACCACGTTCGCATAGGTGAAAATATGAGTTCACCAACTCAGTAGTATAAAACACACTTGTTTTCACAATGAGTCAATCTCTTTATTTCTACCGTATGTTTACAATAACAGCTACAACCACATTATGTTTAGTTTATTTTTTATTTTATTTTTGTTTTTCTTTTTTTAAAATGCTTTGTATCTGATAAGGGTAAACACAGGCATTTATAGACAAGAGAAATCTTACTACATTATATACTTATACATATATATCAAGTAACTTTGCTATTCTCGTATACATGCATTCCATAATTTCGGGGAACACAAGCATACAAGTATCTCTAAGCATAAAAATTAGTGGCCTCATAGCTTGGTTATACAAGCATACAAATATTCCACTACTTCGAAGAATACAAGTATACAGGCACATTCAAACTTGACATTGCTCAAACAAGAAAATCAATGACATTATAACCTGGTCATATAAGCATACAGATATTCCACTACTTCAGAGAATACAAGTATACAGGCACATACGGCCATGACATCGCTTAAATCATCATATGCAATCTAGTCAAATAGAAATACATATGCTCTTTTCCATTGAAACTCATAGATATATTAACACGTCTAGCACGAAATACCTCATAAAACATCATCAAAACTTTTCATAAACTCATGTCATCATAATATGAGGCAACTTCAGTTCATATTATTTACTATAGAGGCAACTTTGGCCTCTATACTTTCATTATGGAAACAACTTCAGCTCCCTTTACTTTTACTATGGAGGCAAATTAGGTTCCTTAATCTCTTTATACATAACCATGTTTATACTTCATGCTTTCATACTCTTATGCTCAAATAACATTATGTACTTTACATACTATTTTCAAACATACCATGAAAACTTAACTTCTTATTAATCTCGTAAAAAACATATCTCACTATACCACTTTATAAACATATCTCAAAACACATAAATCATTCCCAAAACATTTCTCAACATAATTGATAGTATTGAAAACATTTATAAGCATATATCCTTCTAAAATAACATTGGCTCAAATTTAGAACACTATATTGTTTTGTGCCAACAAAATCATCAAAAGTTTAATATCTTTTCTCAGTAAGTAGAATACTCACTTTGGCTGCTTGTTAATTGGCTTAAAGAATGATTCTTAATGAAAGCCTTGCAATGCACCACTGCATTATCACATTGCATAACACATTAATACTAACACAACATTTTTCTAACTCTAAATCCCCACTTAGGTCTTAAATTGCTCAAAAACTAAGACCCACAGAAAATCGATAGAATTTATAAGGCTCCATTTGACAACCCATTAACTAGAAACAATAACCCATATGATTATCTTAGGGTTTGACATAAAATTTACAGATTTACAACACTTATTAAAAATCTAGTGTTTAGGGATTTTACCTTGATTTCTCACCAAAAATAAAACCCGATGCTTGGAAGTTGTCTAGAACACTTCAAAATACTCAATATCTAGGGAACATTAAGAGATTAACTACAAACCCTAAAAAATCAACAAAAAATATAGAGAAACTAGGATTTTCGGATTTACCTCAAACCAATCGATGAAAACGTAGATATTGATTCGAGGATTATGTTTTCGAAGTCGGATTTGAGTTTGGAAGCTTTAATCTACGACAATCAAGGGTTTGGGTCAAAAGCCTAAGAAAAATGGGAGAGAAAATGTGTGTGTGAGAGAGAGAGAGAGAGAGAGAGAGAGAGAGAGAGAGAGAGAGAAATCGGAGAAAATGAGTTGAAATGAGCTCGTTGGTGTTTTAAAACACAGCTTGTCCAGTAACCCACCATAGATGCAGATCCAAAAATCACTGGATCCCGTCTTCGAAACGCGCTGCCATCACAATTCTACCCAACAACCACCTCACAACGGCCACCCCAGCAGCCGATTCAGAACCCATCGCAAACCAGCACCTGGTTCCATCCCTCACCGCTACAATTCCTCTAGCACCGATGCATCAGTTAATTTGCAGTTGGCGCACACGTTTGAGTCTTAGTCATTGAGGTTTCATATTTTGTGGTTCATCAAAAGGAAGAAAAAGAAGTCTGCCTTCTTTGTTTGGTTTAGTAACCCTAAATACGTAACCCGCCCCTCCCAACCCGAAACCCGGCAAATACTGCTCACTGTAGCCGGGCCAGGGGTTGGATTTTTACAACCCGTAATGTGCGGGTCCGAGGGCCAAAATGGCCAATACCCAGCCCGCCCTTAGTTCCACCTCATTTCTTTAGCTTTTCACTGCTTCTTGCTGCTGTTCCTGGGGAGGAGGGATGGAGTTTTCATCCTCCCTCCGGCCTTCCCTCTTTTTCTCTTCTCCTTTCTCCGATATTCTCCCCTTCTCTCTTATTGTATTAGTGTCTTTACTTTCTTTCCAACAGCCAACACTCTAGTCGTGCTCCTTCGTGATTCCAACATTTTCGAGCCGCGCTATCACCTCGGTCCTCCGCGTAGAATCTTCCCTTCCATGGGAGACCTTTGCCCAGCGTTGCCCCTTCCTTCCAAGCCAGATCATTTTGTCTTCGCCACTCCTGTTCACCAACGCGTAACTCCACCACCTTCTTCAGGCTTTCTGCTTTCCATCACTGGTCTCCGCGCCTCCACCTGATGCCAACACGCCTCCTGCACGTCTCCTTGAGTCAGAACGTCACCCCTTGCTTCCAATTCAGATATGTTCGTCTCTGCTGCTCCCACTCACCAACACACCACTCCACCACCTTTCTCAACCTCTCCGCACCTCTACCTGACACCTACACGCAACCCGCACACCCCCATGCGCCTAATAGTGTCCCCCCTTCCTCGCCGTGCCTTCCACCTGTGCTTCTGTAGTTTTGGTTTTCTTGTTGTTTTCTTTATTTGTTTTGTTTTTTGTTGGATTAAGTCTCCTTGTACAATTTTGATTTTATCTTGTCGAGGAGACTTTTACATCCAGAGATCGTTTCTCCTTGATGATGGGTCATGTTCTATTTTCGGGTAGGGTTGAAGGGTATTTTGAGGGTCATGCCTTGTATTGGGGGTTTGAGTAAGTTTGAAGGGTCTCGTGACGGTCATGCCCTTGACCATGCCCTCTTTTTTTGTGCTTATACCACTCTATGCGGCCCATTTCTTGTCTTTTGCCCAAGATATAGAGGATCAGGTCGTTTATGATCCCTTTGAGATCATTTATGGACCCATTTTCTAGTTTATGTTTCAAAATTCGGCATTGTCTCTTTGTTTTGGGTTTGTTGTTGGGGAGCCCATCCCCGGTTTTTTTTTTCATTGTAATCATTCTCTTTTGTAATGTCATGTATTTACAAAAAAGAAAAAAGAAAAAAATATATATATTTTCATTGAAGATAGCATGCCGTGATTTGTAAATTTAGCATGTGGAAATATATAGACAATGATAGCTATGATGGCCTTGAGTATGGCCCAGAAAAACACATATTTTGTATCTATAATCAAGTTTATGTTTGGTTATAGAGCCTCTGACAATGTTATCATGCACAACTAAATACTCCTAAAAATGTGTAGTTGGGCTTCTTGCAAAAAAGATTTTCGAACGGACTATTATTGTTAAACAGTGGAGTGGGCAACCTGCTAATATGATAACAAGTTGTTTGGAATGCCTCTTCCCAATAAATTTAGGGCATAGAGTAGGGCTGGCAAAACGGGTACCCGACACAACCCCTTTACAACCCGTTAAGACCCGCGACCCGTTTAAGCTAGACCCAAACACGACCCGTTTATGTTAACGGGTCAGGGATCCAGACACGACACGACAATTTCACGGGTCACCCGACACGACCTGTGAAACCCGTTTAGCATAATGGGTAGTATCGGGTCGGCACGACCCGACACGACCCATTTGAACATTCAAGGCTAAGGGCAAGCCATTATCTCAAAACCAAATCAAAATCCATAATCAGCACCTCAAATTTCAACTAAATGTTTCACTTCCAGCAGTCAAAACAAAATCAAATTGACAATCAGATGATTCAGATCGCAAAATCCATCAGAGACTTCACCTGCTTCTTGTAGATATTGAAGTAGATATTGAAGAGGACCAAGAGGTACCACTGTACCAAAGCTCAAACAATGCCCTGAGCTCCAAGTCTCCAACGTCTTGAACAAGCTGCTAAGCCTCTGACCTCCAAGCTCTTCGTGTCGCGATCGGACTCAGGCGCGGAGACCAAAGATCAGGGCCTGAGCTTGAACGAGTTCGACAAGGACCGAGACCACGACCGGCGAGGAGAGTTAGCAGAGATGGACACATTGGGGAGACCGTGGTCCGTGGGGCTTCAAGGACGACAACGCAGCAGAGAGGCGGGGAGAGGAAGAAGAAGAGGGGGCGGCGTTGAAGGAAAAAGAAAAGTCTGAAAAAAAGTAAGGGTTTTTTTTTTTTTTTTTTGTGTTTTCACTGTTCAGCTAATAATAAAAAATTATATAAAAATAAATAAATAAATAATCGTGTCTGGTGGGTCACCCGCGGGTGACCCGTTTATGACCCAAACCCATTTAAGGTAAACCTAAACCAGCTAATTCGTGTCGTGTTCGTGTCGGATTATCGGGTCGTATCAAAATTGACAGCCCTATCATAGAGGAACGAGCCAAAAGAGATTGACCAATTTCTACAATGTGACGATGACACTATTTTGTTGATGGGTGTAGGGACAAGTGAAGCAATGGATAATTCCTTGGGTTTTGAGAAATATTTTTAAGCCACCGTATTCACCATGCTAATTTCTTTATATGTGCTTGAAACTGATAAAAATTGGCCTCAACTTTAGATTTTATTTAAATACGAAAGAGCCAAATAAATTTACTTAAATCATGAATAAAAATTAAATCTAACAGACTACAAAATAGACTACAAATAAGTAAAAACAAGAAAATAAGAACAAAAAAAAATAAAAATGTAAAGTTCATTCACAAATAGTATAAAGAATAGCTTACCAAAAATAATGGAAACCATTTGGACAAGATCACTTGTAGACATCCATTACGAGTCTAATTAGCGCTTCAAATTGGCAACTATTCTATATTCAAATCCATTAAAAAAAATAAAAAATTCTAATCATTTTTCCAAACCACAAATTTCTCAAAATCATCCGATAAACATCCAAAAATCTCATCAAACATTACAATCCCAACAAAAGTTTCTAGCAAACGAAACATATAATAACAAAAAATCACTAACATATATATCACTCCATAAACATTACTATTTGGCCATAACAAACTCAGAAATTTCAACAAAAAACAAAAACTAAAACTAAAACAAAATTATCAATAACCATCACCCCCAATTCGGCCCTTCCATAACCAAAATCCCCAAAAGGAACAACACCGAAAAGAATTGTTCCCCTCCCATCTATTTGGTCCAAACCAAGCAAAACTTCCAACTATTAACAACATCATCCCAAAATGAACGGCTATTAACAACATCATTCTAGGTTTGCTTTGACGAATACCCATTTCAACATCAAACCCAATCTCAAATGGGTCTCTCTAAACTAGCCATACAGAAACGGAAGAAAGAATCACAGAAAATTGAACTTATAAACCAACGTGCTAAGGCTCGAAAAAATAAAATAAAATAAAATAAAATCTAGTTGCAAGAATAATGAAACACTAACCGAATAGCTCGATGCCTCAGTGCCTTTCATCGCAATCGTGGTCGTGGTGGTCTCGATTGCTTGAGGGACGGTGGAGAACGGACGGATGGGGGGAAGAGTTTTGGGGAATGTTTTCCCTTTGTTTCGTTTAAATTTTGGGGAAGAGAAAGGGTGGAAGAGTTTGGTGAAAAATATTTCGTTTAGTTTTAGTTTTTTTTTTTTTTCTATTAAAAAAAAAAAAAAAGCTAACATGGACAGAGCCACATCAGCAAAGTCGTAGTCCGGTTGTAACTGGGTCTACGATTCAAACTTTCTCACCACACAATCTTGTTGATTGTTGGAAAAGCTTGATGCGCAAGCCTTTTATGCCAGTCGCCAAGAGATGCGTACATCGACGAGAGCCCATGGATTGAGATGATGAGAGATTAGGATCTTCTACGATTTTAAAGAAATTATAAATTTTCAAATTACAGAATTTAGACCGTTTCAAGGCATCAAAACTCTTGAAAAATAATACCTATAAAAAATGTGATGAGACTACTTAGACTATGATGAGATATGGCATGGTAGTGAGAGTGGGTTAAAAAGGGACGAAGACATCTTGTAAGGAAGAAGAAGTTGTGTGAACATAAGAAGAAGAAGAAAGCATGGTAATTTTAGTCTAGTGTTTCTTCTTTTCTTTTTCTTTTTCTTTTTTCTTTTTTCAAATGCTGAATTTATACAACAAGCTAGGCTAGCCATCCCCTCCCTTAGACCAATCAATCCCAAGAAAGACCCTGAGATTCACCATACTATATTTTAAGAATTTATCACTCCCTACATTATGATTTAATAGAAAAATTCTAAAGGATGGTTGACATTATAAAAAATTGGAAGTTTAATACACTAAATTGAGAGTTTTTAAACTTTGAAGGAGAAAGATTGCAAAAGCGATGAAAGTTTTTAAACATGACTTTCGATGAAACTTAAGCGTGATTCAATCCAGATATCTAGAATGACACGCAAAATTTAATTATTTAGTTTTTTTGAACATGACTTTCAAAATTTATTAATAAACATCAACAAAGAGTATTTTGATCCCTTATTACAATATCATGCCCTACAACACAGTTCGATATTTCTCCTAATCAAACTTGATCTATGATAAAAACCAATAATATCAAACACCAATCATTCTTTATTTATAAAATAGTTGTTATTGATTTCCAATAATAATAGAAATGATCATGCTCTACAACTTCTTAGAAGATGATAATTAATTCTTGGTGCTGCTGGTGCATTTGTTGGAGCAAGAATCGACACAATCTTGTACTTTCTCTTCATCTGCAAGCCCAACAAAACAAAAGGAAATTATTAGTCTCCAAAGGCTCTATTAACAACAAACTTTTAAAATAACAAGAAATTAAATTTATTAGCTTCTCTAACTGGTTAACATTCAAAAGTAATTAATTTTTTAGGAAAAACTTCACTTATTACCCATGATTTTTCATGACTTTTACAATTATACCTATAAACTTTAAAAAGTGTCAATTTAGTGTATCAATCTTTCTATTTTTTTTATTTTTATTTTTTTAATTTCAACCCTCCGTTAGAAATTTTTGTTAAATCCTAACGGAGTGGTGTCAAAATTCTAAAATATCCATTTTTATTGTTATTATTATTATTATTATTATTATTATTATTATTATTATTATTATTATTATTATTATTTTTAAAAAAAAAAAAAGAAGAAGAAGAAGAAAGAATTGCAAGGATTTCGCCGTTGATCAGGATTTAAAGGAATTTGCAAAAATACTCATACGTGAATTTTTGAAATTTTTTTAAATTTTATTTTTTAGAAAATATGGGTTTTTTTTGAAAATTTTGACAGGATTTAACTGAAAATCCTAACGAATGGGTAAAATTGAAAAAAAAAAATTAAAACATGGATACATTAAATTGACACTTTTTAAATTTTTATGGTATGATTGCAAAAGTGATGAAAGATTAGGGCTAGTAAGTAAAGTTTTCTCTAATTCTAAGGGTGCGTTTGGGATTGCGATTTTGTACAGAAAAAGTGCGATTTTAAACCAAATCGCAGAAAATGAACCGTTTGAAAACTGCGTTTTTAAAAAATTGCGATTTGAAAACGCAGAAAAGTGCTTATTCAAATCACAGGTAATTGGGTGCTTTTTGAAAACACAGTATTTTAAAATGCTAATTTGCGATTTTAAAGGCCAAATTGCGATTTTGCCAAACACTTAACTGCGTTTTTAAAAATCACTTTTTTAAATCGCATATTTTAAAATCGCTATTTTGAAATCGCAAACCCAAACGGACCTTAAACATCATATATGGGGATAGAAAGACAGAGGAAGGATTTGGATAATTTACCAATATTTTCTTTGGTGCTGATATTGGCGCACAAAGAAGTAGCACAACCAACCTTGCAGAAGTATCCCGAATCTGTGTCAATGTCTAGAGTAGATGGATGTTTTATGCAATCTTTTAAACACTTGAATCCACATGCAAAAACATTTTTATGTTCGAGGAGACATAGAGTGAAGCAATCCACATAACAATTCTTAAAAGGAAAGGCTATGGACTGCCCTACAAGCATCCCCAATAGCAAACAAAGCATTAGAAGTGGCCTAACTCTTGATTCCTCCATCCTTTTTCCTCTTCCTAAGGATATCAAACACCTAAAACTGATTTTTTTAATGTTTGCACCTCCTCCGATCACTCCAATGAGGGTTTTTATAGACTAGGCTGATGAGTGTAAGACTTGAAGTCCTAAATGGAAATTGAATGAGATGACAAATAGTGTGTGCCTGGATATTGAAATTGGTCCTACAATCTTTTCAAATTGGAGCACCAACCAAAAAATTAATGTAGGAAAACTTCACTTACCATCCTTAATTTTTCATCATTTTTGCAATCATACACTTAAACTTTAAAAAGTGTCAATTTAGTATATCCATCTTTCAATTTTTTTCAATTTCAGCCCTCTGTTAGATTTTTCTGCTAAATCTTAACAGAATGGTCTCCAAATTACTAAAATACCCCTAATTATTTTTAGGGAAAAAAAAAAAAGAAAAAAATTGCAAAAATTTAGATATTGGTTAGAATTTAACAAAATTTCTAAAAATACACATGCCTAAATTTTTGATTTTTTTTTTTTTTAAAGAAAAAATATGGGTATTTTGAAAATCTTGACATGATTTAACGAAAAATCTTAAAGGATTGGTGAAATTGAAAACATATGAGTACTATTCCCTATTCCAACTGTATTAATTAAGATTTAATCCAATAATTTAATTTGCCACATTTGCATAGTTAATCATAAAGTATCAATAAATATCTTAATTGGCACACTTGTGGCTTTTTTTCTTTCTTTCTTTTTTTTTGTTTACCAAGGATCATATAGAACAATGTTTACATTGGCAACATTTAATGTCAGCCCCTCTTTGTTTTTGGCCTAAGAATTCATCCCAATTCATGAAATGTCGTAATAAAATACATTACTGACATAAGTCACACACACAACTTTTACTAAAATAAAGAAAATTATTTTAGATTAACATATTACATCCATTGAGAAGGGAAAAACAAAGTAATTTACGGAGGTTTTTTAATGACCTCAATTGTAGTCTAGAGTAATTCCTAGGCATAGCCCCGTAGATTGGCTCAAAGATGTGTAAGCCCATTAGTATAATTGGGTTACTTTAGTTGAATGGATCAAAACGCCCCTACAATATAAAATAAATAATTTAATTTTAAAGCTTTATCTTGAATGAGGTAATTGGTTTAGTGGATTAATTAGCAACATGAATATTCGAAGGGCATAGGATCAAACCCTATAAAAGCATTAAATATTTTTTCAAAATGGGACATTAATTTTGTGTTAAAACAAGAGACATGCATAAATCAATGGTTTATAAAATAATCATTTTATTTAAAAACCCTAATCTTAAATGCTTTTGTTGCCCATACTATATGTGGTTATAAGCCTCTAATTCGAAATTTGAATGCAAATATTAATAAGGTAGGTATTAGTTGGTTAGATTTTATAATGAAAGCAAGGAATTAAATTGCCACAAAAAACTCTTTAGTGCCAAGCTGTAGTAGCCTAAAATATTAAAGATGATTAAGTGGGTCTTAATTGAAAATTAAAACTAGTGTGACTTTTGATTTTTTTGCGTTGACCGAACGTTCGCCGAGAACACCAAACGATCACTTGCGAAAGATCGTTATTTGCTTCACGAACGTTCAAATGATGTGGTACTGTGTGTTAGAAGGTACATCTCACACCTTTGGCAAGTACGTCAGATCATACGTCGAACGATCGAATCGTATGACGAACATTCGTGTAACCCTAAAAAGTACAGGAATGTTCGAGCATCGAGTACCGAACGTTCGACAGATGGCAAACCAGCTCATCCTTATCCTCTACGATTTCTCCCCTATAAATAGCCCACCCCCTTCGCTTATTTTATGTGTGTCTGCCCCTTTGAGCCTGTTTTACTCTAATGAGAGTGTGCGAGACTGCTTTGGTTAGAGTGTGTGGGAGTGCTTTGGTGGAAGTAAGGCATTTTGCTCTAAGGAGATAATCCTCTTAGCTTAAACTCATTTCTTCTATATTCGTTATGTTGTAAGTTTATCTTTATGGCTTTTAATCATAAGTTTAATCATCTAGTCATTATAATGGTCTTAATGCATGAACGTTTGGGACTCAAAGATCGAAAGTTCGAAACATGAGGAACGATCATTCGAAGCATGAGGATCGAACGTTCGTTCCTAGCAGAAACCTAGTTTCGAACCAAAACTTAAACAAACTACTATTAAGCAAAAACCTAGGGTCCTAACAACACTCCTAATACGCTCTAACAACTCATTATGCAAGAATTATAATATCTAATAACATCAAAACACTAAACCTAATACTAAACTTGGGTCACACAAAATACTTACTTTGAACTTATTAGAGCTTAAAATTAGTTTTAACTTGAGATTATGGCTAATGATAGGTTTTTCTCAAATTTCGAGGTTGTGGAGTCTCAAAATGACTATACGGAGGAGCCGTTTGATACAAGTGATCAAGTAAAAACTCACATAAACATTTGTTATTATTTTTACCGTATAGCATGATTATTTTGTGTACCAAACATGAATGTTTACAACTCACATGAAATACACTTTTTATTACTATGGACTATATTTTGTTAAAATGAGTGATGAATAACAAGATAATGAAAATTATGAGTTTATAAAAAAATGCTTGTAAAAGAAGTTGAATTTTAAATTGCATCGTATGACATGGTACACTGGTACGTACGGGATAATAGCCATGGGCTTGCTATACAAGTTAACCACGTCAAAGGTTTTATTTTTATGTTTGGCTTTCGATCCAATGGTTGTTTTTGTGACTAGCGACCATGCTTGAATAAGGATCATGGTTGCGGCTTTGCTAGTAGCATAAGCCACTCGATGTTGGACTCAATTAGGCCACTAGTATATGACGATAGTGTACATATTCAGGGCACTAGTGTTGTACTACAGGTTCTTTGGGACAGCGCCAACCCTGTTGATCGAGAAGGGATTAATATCCTGGGTAGACCATATGGCGTTGAGCTATGAAATGATTATCTTATTACAGTATATATTATATCAATATTGCATGTGATTTATAAATATCTAAGTTTACTACATGATAACTTGTCACCATATGTACTATTACTCGCTAAGTCGTGTACTTACGCTTATATCTTGTCTACCTATGAAACGTGTGTTGTTTTATAGTTGAATTACCTTTAGATGTTGCATTTGAGACGGGCCTCAAGGTTGATGCGGCAGTTTGACTTAGTGATATCGATCCAGTTGATCCGATTACACTTAAGGATTGAGTGTAGGATTTTGAAAATTGCTCATGGTAACTGGTACTTTTGGGTGATGTTTTAAACTTAGCATTTGAGGCTCAATTGTGTATTAATGTTTAGTTTTAATATTTTATATCAATGATATGTATAGTGTGATTTTAGTTAATGTAATGATCTTGATAGATACTCTGGTTGTTATTAATATTGTTAGAATCTTTTATGTTTTTGTTGTGTAGTATACACAAGCGTAAGTATATTGCATCCATGATTACATTATCAAATGATAAAATGTAACATTGCATTGCTGCATGTGATTTATAAATAACTGAGTTCACTACATGATAACATGTCACCATATGTATTATTACTCACTAAGTCGTTGACATACATTTGTATCTTTTTCACCTATGAAACATGTGTTATTTTATAGTTGAAATACATTTAGATGTTGGATTTAAGATGGACCTTGAGGTTGATGCAGCAGTTTGAGGTAGTGATATCGATTTGGTTACGCTTGAGGACTGAGTGCAAGATTTTGAAAATCGCTAACGATAACTAGTACTTTCGGGTGGTGTTGTAGGCTTAGCATTTGAGGCTCAATTCTGAATTAAGGCTTAGTTTTGATCTTTTATATCGATGATATGTATAGTTTGATTTCAATTAATGTGACGACTCTTGGTATATACTATGGTTGCAATTAATATTGATAGAATCTTTTATGTTCTGTTGCGTAGTATTATCTTTTCTAGGAATAGAGATCCATGAGTCTTATTCCTTGTGGAATGAGATTGAGGGACGAATCATGAAATTAATTACCAGTTAATTAATTTTTCGTGGCGTTACACCAACGAAATATAGCATGTAGCACCAGATCTATATTTTTTTCTTTAAAAAAAAAAAAAATCCATTCTTTCACTATTTAATCAATGGTCATAATTTCTGTAAAAAAAAAACACCCCAGCCATTGGATTTGCCACATGGTCATAACCTTTTGGGAAGAAATGAAACACATTCTAGATGGGTCTTAAAACACACGGCCATCAAAGAATTTTCTTCAAAATTCATTTATTTTTCTTTATTTTCAAAGCTGCACCTAAGTCTTCCCCCCCCCCAAAAAAAAAAAAAAAAAACCTAGAGATGAAGGAGAAAACACAAAACCTAGAGATGAAGGAGAAAACACAAAACCCTAGTGTATTTTTGTCACCCTTCATTCCTTTTTCCCTCTCACTTTCTCTCACTCTCTTCAAGAACCCTAACTCCAAAACTCATCAAGACAAATCACCATCTTAATAGTCTTTCAATACTTTTGGTCATTCAATACCCTTTTAATCACTTAGTGATTTCAATAAATCCAATGAAGCATTTCGTTCTCCGCTGTTACGATATTTTTCAAGGTAAATAATTCTTGCACATCTTTTATTGTTTTCTTGTAGTTATTTTTCACACCGTTTAAACTGATCATGTTAAGATGATTAAAATAGCATTTGGTTGTATAATAGATTCACATACACACTTTTTAATTCACTAATCACTATTTCACCATATCACACATTTTATATATATATAAAGACTAAGTTTTGCATAATAACTAAGCCATAATACATATAGTGGAGAACAACAATATTGTAGTCTAATAAAATCTTATGGTCACGTCTATGATTGAATAGAAAGATTAATGTTATTATTAGGTTTAATTAAAAATAATAGAGAACAACACTTGGTGTTGATTAAACTATATATTGTTGAATAGTACTGAATTCAAGATTTTATTTGTTTCCTACATCATGAAAAATGAAAAGAAATCACATGAAGGGATTTTCGAAAAATGTTTTGTAGCCCTAAAAATCAATTAGGTCAGCGACTTTAGAAGTGATAAAAACACACCAAATCATATCAAAACCTAAGTGAATTAATGGCATGTTGTGGATAAATTAATTCTTAATCAATTGACAAAAGGTTCTAATGCAACTGCTTAAAAATATAGTAAATTTGAGTAAACAATAAATTCTGGAATTTTTGTCATGACATGTTAAGAACACTTAAAAAAATGTATATTTCGATCCATTCTCATTAGACACAAGGGCTTAATTAGTGTTTAAGACAATTGGTTCTTAATTAAGTAAGAATTCTTTAAATAGCCCATTTACGATCAATTTTGGGATAAAGTTATAAGAGCTAGCTACTTGGAATAGGTCCAAGTAGACCTTTATGGCCAAATCCAAAAAGAAATAGATATTTCGATAATCGAAAATGATTTTAAGGCATTTTTAGAAAGAAAAACTATAAAAAGTGCTTCTTCAAGAAAATAATGGTCTGTTTCGAAAAATTCTATTCTGAATCCAATTTACTTAATAAAATAATAATAAATTATTTTTTTAAAAACAAATAATAATAATAACTTTTTTTAAAAAAAAAAAAAAAAAAGGCAGGGTGCCGGCAGCCACCCCCGACACTTGGGGAAGGCCGCGCGGCCTTCCCCGACTACTGAGGGTGGCCGCACGGCCACCTTTAAATCTAGGGGTTGGCCTCGCGCCACCCCCTGAGATTGCCGGGGGTGGCAGCGCGCCACCCCAAACCATTTGGGGAAGGCCGCGCGCCCCCCCCCCCCCCCCCGACCACTTGGGGAAGGCCGTGCGGCCTTCCCCAACAACTGGGGGTGGCCGCGCGGCCATCCCCGACCACTGGGGGGTGGCCGCGCGGCCATCCCCGACCACTGGAGGGTGGCCGCGCGGCCACCTTTAAATCTAGGGGTTGGCCTCGCGCCACCCCCTGAGATTGCCGGGGGTGGCAGCGCGCCACCCCCAACCATTTGGGGAAGGCCGCGCGCCCCCCCCCCCCCCGACCACTTGGGGAAGGCCGTGCGGCCTTCCCCAACAACTGGGGGTGGTTGCGCGGCCTCCCCCGACCACTGGGGGTGGCCGCGCGGCCATCCCCGACCACTGGAGGGTGGCCGCGCGGCCACCTTTAAATCTAGGGGTTGGCCTCGCGCCACCCCCTGAGGTTGCCGGGGGTGGCAGCGCGCCTTCCCCCAACCACTTGGGGAAGGCCGCGCGGCCTCCCCCGACCACTGGGGGTGGCCGCGCAGCCACCCCTTGCTTCTATTTTTAAAAAAAAAAAAAAAAAATTAATTTTAATTTTGTTTTTTCTTTTAAAAAGAAAAATTATTTATTTTTTAATTAAATAATTATTATTTAAATCATTATTTCACATAACTTTTCACAATACCAATCATTATACACAACTTTTCAAACTTTCAATCATTTCTTACCATTAAAAATAATATTTTCTAATCTAAAAATTCAACACCTAAACACAACTTTTTGCCTCGAAATTCGCAATTAGAATAAGAATTCAATTCTAATTCTAAAAATTCAATACCCAAAGCTTTTAGTGAATAAAAACCATAATAAGTAGGATATGGATAAAGATGAGTTTATGGAACATTATTTTAAATTTTAGATTTGTACAAAAATAATAATAAATAAATAAAGAAAAATGCTAAAATACTTGTTTTAATAAGGGGTTAGTCTAGAAATTGTCTGTTGGTCTATCGTAGTCAAGCTAATATTCGTATATTAATGTCTGAACATTTGTTCAGGTGGCTAACAGTTGAGAGCTTTTTTCTAGCTGCATTTAAGATCTAAGTAGATCCATGCCCATGGTTTCCATTTGTTGTGAGTTAAAGTGGCTTTTTTCTCTCCTCAAAGATTTTCAAATATGACATCCACAGCTTGCTCTTCTCTTCTGCAGTGAAAGTAAAGCTGCCATGCATACATATTGCTGCTAACCCGGTCTATCATGAACGAACGAAGCATGTTGAGCTTGACTGCCATTTAGTTCGTGAAAAGATCCAACTTGGCCTTGTCCATACTCTCCATGTGAAATCGCATCTTCAATTGGTTGATATTTTCACTAAGCCTCTTGGTTGTGTACTGTTTCATAGCTTATTATCCAAGATGAATATCTTAGATATATTTCATCTTGAGGGAGAGTATCAAAAAATCAAACAAACAGTCATCAAGCAGCAAGATGCCAGCAAGGCAAAATCAGAATGCAAGACGAAGCAAGCTACCATCAAGGGAACTGTATAGATGCTGACTACTGTATAGATCACATGTTAATTTAAATTATTTAATTTACTTCTAGATTGTTACATTAGTTAGAGGGGAGCATATGCCCTGTTTTAGTTAGAGAGGAACGTATGCTATGTTTTTCATTGTGTATATAAAGCAACACTCTGTTTACTTTGAAAAATACAAGTTTCATAAGTTTCTTTTCCCTCAACTTTCTGAGTTCTCTCTCTACCAACCACTTTGGTTCTTGATAGAGGGGGTGGGAGATCCCAACAAACACCTCAAAAACAGTCAATACAGTGCAAGAAATTTAAAATAAAACGGTCTCAAAATTTTATAACCAAAATGCGGCCGCCTTGACGATGGTATATGATGTAATCCAATGACTGGACAGCTAAAAAACAGGCATACTAACCTTAAATGCTGTGAGACGATCAATGAAGATCACATTTCCTGCATCCATGCATGAAGGTGTATGCTCCACACATACGACAACTCCAGCAAAAAAAAAAAGATTCTTGTTTTATTAATATAAATACTATTTTTTATAGAACAACAAATATAAGATCTTTAAGCCAATATTGGGCTCTCGGAGGGAGAAGCTGGAACCGAATACCAGACAAAAGAAAAGCATTGCATGTTTTCGAAACAAAGGTTCAATTCATCTGTGTAATAGGAAGTAGTCCTATATATTTTACTGGTTTGATAGGGTACTTTAATTTGTATTTCATTGATCGAGTTGTAATTGTTTATGTTTTGTTGAAGAACTGCCAAATGGGTAGTTTATTAGTTTTATTTTTTAGCTGGCAAATTCATGTGTCAAAACATGAGGTAATTGCATGGGTTGTAATTTGTAGTTGTTGATTTTGGCTTGAACCCAAAACTTCACTTGACCCATTCGAGCAAGTTTGCGGTAATATATATATATATATATTATTTTTCTTCTTCTAGGGCACCACTTTCCATATTTATCTCAAAATTTACCCTAATTATATAAGCCATGCTTTACGTACACGATTTCCTACAAGAGTGTGGCAACCATTCAAAACTGAAACCTCTCATTTGTTACTCTCAAATCACAGAAAAATTCCTGCCATCTATCAGCTTGGTAGATTACCACTGTAGTTCCAGGATGCAACAAACGAGTTTGTTCGTGGAGGAATTAAATTCCATGGAATAAGGCTATATAATTTGAAGCCGCTGTGACGAGAAGCAAACAGGTCGTGAGTTGAGATTACAAGTCCATGTCTAGATTAAAACTTGTTTTTTAGTCACATGCGGTTAGCCACCTGCAGTTAGTTACGTGAGTTCCGCATGGTGAATCCGGTTGTTACTAAATGTACATTTAGCAATGTGACCTTTTATATATGTGGCTATTTAGCCCCGTGACTTTGAGCCACGTGCTATCTTCAAGTGGCTAAATGTATTTTTATTTTTTAAAAACAAAATGAAAAATTATATATTTTTAGCCACCTATTCCTAACCCACGTCGCCAAAGTCAGTATTTTTTTTAAAAAAATAAATAAATAAAAAGAAAGAAGAAAATCGATCTATTCTTTTCTTCTTATTCTTCTTCTTCTTTTTTTTCTTCTCTTTTTCTTTTTCTTTCTAATATTGTATACGATATACGTATACGTACGTATATCTCACTGGATCTAGAGAAAGGGCCTGTGTATCCGGCGAGATCCGCGCCAGATCTTCGTCTAACTCGTCGTCGAGGTCCGACGAGGGCTGGCAAGAATACCCACGCCACCGATCGACGAAAATATCCACTCCAAAAATACTCATTTGGCCGAGAATGAGCAAAAAAATCAAAAGACACCAACTACTCCAGCGACTAACAAAAAGGACCAAAAAAAAGTAACGAAAAGACCAAAAATCACCATCAAAATGACCCATAAACCACTGGCCTCTTCTCCATCACTGACGATGAAAACGAGCTTCTCCGGGTGTTGGCGATCGAGTCGTGCGTCCGGGTGGGGGTGGGGGTGAGTCGTTGTCTATTGAGAAAAAAATACAAACAAAGTGAGAAATTTTTTTGATGAAAAATGGGGAGAGATGAGAGAGCTGAAAAAAGAAGAAAATGGGGAGAGACGAGAGATAGAGAGATTTCTAAAAAAAAAGAAAAAAATATTTAAGAAGCTAGATCTGCCGCCTAAAAATAAAAAATAAAAAAATTGGAATCAAAGACAAATTTAAAACAAGCGAGAGGGCGGGACCCTTCCCTCCAAAACATGCAAATGGCGACGTGGTTTATTTGCCACGTGGCCAATTGTCCAGCGACATGGTCATAAAGCACGTTGCTAAAATTTTAAATTTTAAAAATATTTTAAGAAAATTTTAATTCTTGAAAAAAATTAAAAAAAAAAATAAGAATATTTTAGCCATGTGGTTTATGTGCCACGTGACCAATAAACTACGTGACTAAAATTTTAAATTTTTTTAAAAAATTTAAATAATTTTAATTAATTAGCCACGTGGTTTATGTGTCACATGGCCAATTGGCGACTGGCCAATAAATCACGTGACTAAAATTTCAAATTTCAAAAAAATTCAGAAAAATTTCAATTTCTGGTAAAAAAATTGAAAAAAATGTGAATATTTTAGCTACGTGTCTTATTTGCCACGTGGCGAATTGTCGACATGGCTAATTAATCCACACGGCCATGTGGACACGTGTAATTAATACACGTTGCGACATGGCCACGAGGATCTATTGCACGTGGCAATGTTGCCACGTGTACTAAATACACGTGTGCAATTGGCTTTTTCGTCTTTTCTGCTACATCTCGCCACATGGTTAGTATAACACATGGCTAGCTATCTAGTCATGTGGTTACAGTAAAACTTACTGTAGCCAAGTGGCTACTGTCTTGTTTTTACTTATAATTATAAAGGTTTTATAAGTATAGACTAGCTATAACAATTATTCTTTTATAGTGAAATTTTTTTGGGGGTAGGCTGCCCTCTAAATAGTTTTTCTATTGAAGAGCTTTTCAAAAAATCTCAGTTCGCCACCAAAATTCACCTGTTATTTCTGCTTTATTTTCCTTCACATTGTCTGGATTGTGGACCTTCTGGTGCATGATTATATCTGTGGGAACCAGATTGAATATTGATTTAATTGATAACGTGAAATTTTTGTTAAATTGATATATCCATTAGAAATTAGATTTTTAAAATTAATATTTGTGCTAATGCTCATATATATGTGCTTGAGGTCAACATGCATGATTATTTGTTCAAATTAAGCTAGTTTTCATTGACTCGTGCTTCTAAAGCACTATTGGGTACTTTGGGGTACTCTTCTTATTTTCACAACATAATTAATGTCCAACACTCGTTATTCCAAATAAAATAAAGAGAAATTTTATCATAATTTTATGGGTTTTAATTTAGTTTTTGGGTTTTTAAAATTGTACTTTTAACTCTTAAATTTTTCGCTTCTTCACTTCATTTCCTTCCTCTAAAGCTAATTAGGAGGCATTTAATATATCTAGTTAATAACTTCATATTATGCATGTAAGCAATTTTACCATGTGTTAAACAAATTAATTTCTTTCATTATATTTATATATATAAAACATACTAAAAATTAAATAGAGGAAAAAAAAAAAAAAAAAAAGATAAAGGGGTTGAGGGCGGTGGAGCCATGCACCCTTGCAAGGGGAGAGGGCAGACAGGGATGTGGCTGCCCCACCTTACTGAGTGGAGGGGAGGCTATTCCATGGCTTCCACCCACCCCCGCGCACTTCTTTTTTTTTTTTTCTTTTTTTTTTTTTTTCAGTTTTTGGTATCTTTTATGAATATAATAAAAAGTAATTTCCTTTAATACGTGGCATGTGATGTGGTAAAATTGCTTAGGTGATATTAATAGGATTAATTAGTGCTACGTACCTAATCAATTTTGGACGGAATTAAGAATTGAGGTAAAAAGTCTTAGTTAAAATGTGATTTTAAAATTCCAAGGAGCAAATTAAAATTGCGTGAAAATATAGGGAGTTAAGATGAAATTTTCTTAAAATAAATAAGCTAGACTACTTTTTTTTGTTTAATCATAACATTTAAAAATCTGATTGATAAATTGTAAACATCCTAATTGATATATCTGAATAACTTGACAAAGGAACTTCATATATATATATATAGTCTTCTGCCTGTTACCCTTTTGTAGACACATTGAAAAGTGAATGAGAATGATTATTTAAAGGTTGAGAAGTTAAAAATACGAGACAAAAGTTTATTAGAAGTAGAAAAGTAGGAAGATACATTATTGCAGGTCTGATATCCATTAATTATCTTCTTGATGGGCTTAAAAATTAATGAAAGAAGAGTTATTTTATCGTCTATATTTAATATGTTGTAAATAATGTTTAATTATTTAAAAACTTTTGAATTTTATGTCAATATATTTATCATGTAGCATTATCTACATCATTAAATATAACAATATTAAATTTTAACTATAAAATAACTCATCTTTGTATTACGATTCTATTCCAAACAAAGATGGCTAGTTGCAAATATGAGACTCATTAATAAAAAGTAGCTATATTACTTTTCTAAATGTTGATGGCCGGCAAAGATTCTATGAATTAATAGTACATATCTATTTTATAGTCAGAATTTAAATTAAAATTTGTATATCTAATGACGTCTTTTAATAAATAATGTGTCTTTATATACACTGTTAGATGTACCAACTTCAAATTATAGCCATAATTAAAATTGAGTAAATCATTGTCTGTGTCTAGCATATTTAATGATAGCAGTGCTAGAAACTACATTTTTATCTCATAATTATCTTACAACATTGACGTGACAGCTCCAACTAACCATTAATTTTTTTTTATTACTATTCTTTTTTTAAAAAAAGAAATGATTAATCTAAAAAATTAATTGAATCTGTGAAGTTAGTATTACAAAATAATTATAAAATAATTTTATGAGATTAAATGGCTTTAGTAATTCAATGAGCTCAACTACTCATTCCAGCCGCCACAACAATATTTGACGGCGTTTAAAACCAAACATAAATGGGATGTTCACACGTACCTTTCTTTTGATGAATTATCTCAACCATCCGTGAAATCTAACCCACCAAACCTAGTGGCTTCAACCTCCTATCATTTAATCTATCGCTATATAAACGCAAGAACAAACTCTTCCGGTCACGTCTCTTCCTATTTCTATAAACTGATCACTGCCGTTGATTTCGATCACGTCGTGATCATGGCATTTTCCGGCCGTGTCTTTGTCTTAGCTTTCTTCATCGCTTTGTCGCTGATCTCGACCGCAAAAGTAGCCGTTGCTACTCGAAAACTGTTGCAACAAACCTGGGCTGATTTGCCTTCTCTTCCTGGCCTGCAATTCCCCCCTCTGCCTCCGTTGGGATTCATCCCCGACACACCGATATGGCCGGAGTACAGGCTGCCTCCGCCGATTACTTCATTTGCAGACATTCCTTTCACTCCTGCAGCTTCGGTCTCCACTTCGTCGGCCACCCCTTAATAAGAATGATAAATGCTACACGTATTCTTAACTGATCAGTACTCTTAAGTGTACGTACTTTTACTCTCTGACGAGACAATAAAAATTATCAACGAATTTGATTTTTACTGCAACTTCAAGCTGTGAGCGCTTCAAACTATGTGTAGCGGATATATGTTCCTCCATGCACTTGTTGGAAACTTTAATTTGCCTCTTGCATGTGGACTTAGATGTCACTGAAATATTGTGACATTTATATATATTTATGTGTGCCTATAAAATACTTTCCTCTTTCACGTATAATATTATCTGTAGTAAATTGTATAATGAAGTTATGAGTGATGATCTTATTATGCACTAGTTTGTTATACAGAATTCTTTTTGTCGTTCTTTGCCAGCTACATTAATGGTTCAGGGACTGAAAGGCAGATTATAAGCTCGACATTTTAACAAGGATACTGTACCCATGCATTCTCCTCTTACTTCAACTGAGAATGTCGGATCATAAAAGTGTTATGATGTGATATAAGTGTGAAAATAATTTAGAATATTTTATTATAGTTTTTTTGTTTTGAATTGTTTGTTAATATTTTGTTTTAAAAAGAAAAGGTAAAGTGGAAATTTCAATTAACCTTCGTGAACTTTTATCATTTTTAGAATTTTTCTAAATTTAAAACTCTCAATTTAGTGTATCAAACTTTTAATTTTTTGCAATGTTTTCCATCCGCTACATTTTCCCATTAAATACATCCTGTCAAAATTTCTAAAATACTCATTTATATATATATATATATATATATATATATATATAACAATTGCAAAGATTTAAGAGTGGGTATTTTTGTAAAGATTCAAGAGTGGGTATTTTTGTAAATTTCCTTAAATCTTGACCAAAAGAATCTTTGCATTTTTTTAAAAATAATAAATAAATAGTATTTTGGTAATTTTGACACCCCTCCGTTAAGATTTAACATAAAAAGCTAATGGAGGGCATTGCAAAAAATTAAAAGTTCGATACACTAAATTGAAAGTTTTTAAATTTTGAAAGAGAGATTGTAAAAGCGATGGAAGTTCAAGTCAAAAAAAAAAAAAAAAAACAAAACAAAACTCATACCCTACAAAGCAATAGCAAACGAGCTGAATTATCATTATATAAGTTGCGGCAAGTGGCAGTAAAATTAATCAAAATGGAAAGAATAGAGGATGTAAGAGCATTCTCAATGACTTAATTATTTTCACCTTTAAGCTAAAATGAGTAACCAATTCACTAAAAAGTCCCTCTATTCGATTATGCAAATCAAATACAAAATGTATTTATGATGTATATTTACACAAGCATCTTTTTTTTTTTATTTGTTTTTCTTTGTTTCACTCTCTCTCTCCTCCCCTCTCTCTCACAAAAGCTGATTGAGGCTATAATAATATTGTAATAAATCTCCAAATCTAAAAAATTGTGTTTCATTGTATTTCTATATGATAAAATTTGTGTTTGTCATTTTAAGGTCACACTCATGTGAACTACCTCACCTCAGATGAGAACAAAAATTTTGTTGACTTTATAGCAAATAATTATTCTAAAAAAAAAGATTTATTGTTGAAAAAATATCTTAGAATTAAAATAAAGAAAGAATAAAAAAATATTTAAATAATATAGTGAAATAATAAATAATCGAATGTATGATATTTCTGCTTAGCCGTTTAACATATAAAAATGTATAAATTATTTAGAGTGCATCTAACCTAGATATTCAATTGTTGTAAAGGAAAACCAACCAAAAAGAAGAAAATGTAAAGGGAATAGTAAAATGCGAAAAGGCGCCTGTTTATCCTTTTCCACGTGTTTGATAAAGTAGTAAAGTCCACATCGTACTACTTTATGATCTTTATCCCAACGAATGATGCTAAAGTGACCAAACAGTCACAGACAATACTTTTTGTCTTTTTCCTCAAAATTAGCAGAACTAGGAAAAATGACGAAATAACAAAAAAAAAAAAAAAAAAAAATCAAAACTAGATATAAAAGAACGAAAAATACACGAAACATAACTCGGGCTGGGCTCATGTTTCAGGACATCGATTCTAGCAAACCATCTCAATCTAAGCTTGAAAAATCCCAGCCCAACACTTGCCCATTATATATTTTCGGTTGGTCTAGCTAGTAGCTAGCCCAAGTTACTTTTTACTTTTTTTTAAAAAATAATAATAATTTTTGCTATGGTAAATTTTCAAATATGAAAGTTCATCGACGAAGCTTTTTTTTTTTTTTAATAATTAAATCACTGGTCTCGAGATTGGCCTAAATTATAAATAACTCATTGTGATACAAAAATTTTATATAAGATCTTTGTGGTAAACTATAATTACGAATTAGTTCTGAACACGTTTTCTGTCCACTAAGCTACCAGAGTTCGTTAGTCAACCACATTACAACCACATTATACTCAATAAAAAATCGACACGTGTTCATTATATTAAAAAAAATATAAATTTATTAAATAAATAAATAAATAAAACTTAAAAATTATTATTCTTTTTTAAAAAAATGAAAATAGTGAAGAGCCACCCCTTTAGAGGTGGCGACCTTCGAACCACCCCTAGATGCATTTCGGGGTGGCCGTGTGCCACCCTGTCATTATTTTCAATTAAAAAAAAAATTAATTTTGTTTGTTAACTTTTTAAATAAATTTATATTTTTTATTGTAATGGACACATGTCAATTTTCTATTGGGTATGACATGGCTGATTAACAGATTATGTTAGCTTGGTGGACAGAAAACGTGTTCAATGATTGATTCGTAATTATAATTTACTATCAAACTCTCCATAAAATTTTTGTATTGCAAGAAGTGATTTGTAATTTAGATTAACTCCAGGGACTAGTGATGCAATTATCATTATTATTATTATTATTTTTAATTCTTTCCTCTCTCCCTCTCTGTGATTCTGAAGCTTCACTGGTCTATGCTTTGAAGCTCCGACGTTGCAGAGATGGGACTGCCAAAAACCGCCAAATAACGCGAAGTTGTCGTCTCTGATGGTGGCGTTCAATCGAGCAATGAGAGAGGACACACTGTCGTCGGCGATGAAGGTGGAGCCGAGTGATGGCGAGGAAGGCCGGAGATCAGGGAAGGTGGGGTCGATTTTGAGGAGGTCAAAGAGGGAGGAGACAATGGCGTCGATTTTGGCCCTTATGGATACTAATTTATATTTTCTCATTTTTTTTTTCTTTGGATCTTGTGAGAATTCATTACTTGATGGCTATACAAATGGATGGATCTATATTACTGCGTATCTATGTGAACGGATGGGGCCTTTGTGCTCTGCTTGGTTTCCTTTTCGATCATGGCCGCCGATAAAAAACTGGGTTGGAGGCGGGAGAGAAGGGAAGAAACGGACAGTTAAAAAACAATAAAAAAAATAATATTTTAAAAAAGTAGATAATGAAATAGATAATATGTTAAAATAGGTAGTTAAAATAGAAAAATGTATATTTTAAATAGCTAAAATAATTACTGCACCTGGAGATGCTCTAACAGTATGGTCCGACTATCTCCTATGTTCTTATGGCTTTGTGAGTTAAACTAAAAGGATTCGACAATGAATCCAAGATCTACTGGATGAGTTTGAAGAAATTGGGATTTTTCAAATCTAAAGAGGTTCAGGGGTTCTGATATTTGAGGTGATTTCAACATAGCCGTGTTAGCCAAATAGGGTTGGCGGTATGATTTGGAGAATTGGGAATGGAATATCTGTTCAGATTTGGAGGGACAAATGATTGTCTTCTTCAACGACGTATGCAGTCTAAACACCGAAAAAGATACTACATGAAAATGCCATGGTTAGTGCCCTCATTGACCTCGATACAAAATGGTAGAATGGGCCTCTCATCCATTCAATATTTTGAAAGGAGGAAGCTAAGAGTATTACTGCCATCCCTCTAAGCATATATGGCCAGCAGGATTTGAGAATGTGACGAGGGTTGAATTTACAGTTCATAGCGCATACCATTTGGAGAAAGAACGTAATGAGGTGCATATCCCCAATCCGGGTAAAGATTGTTTTGATATACATAAAAATTAAATTAATCATTTTTAGATTTGACTTATTATTATTATTATTTTAAAGGTATGATATAGATTTTATATAGTTTATGTTAAAAATAAATAAATGAAAAATCGAATATAACAACCCTTTTTTTTTTTTTTGAAGGAAAGTTAAACTTTCATTGAAAATAACCAACATTACAACAACAAACACCACAAAGGTGAACATATTCAGACACCCTAAAGGTGTGCATACATCTCAAATCAATACAGACAGCTGCTACTAAAAAATTCAGCCAACAGAATGATGCATCTGCGTTGACATACACCTTTACTTAAACAGTGAGTCAGTCACACATTCTGGGCAAAAGCCAAAGACCAGATTAATATACGCACTAAGCAAACTGTCAAAGGAAACACAAACAACAACAACACAGGGAAAGCTCCAAGGAGAAGCTGTCTTCAGGGAGAGCCGCCGTCTGTGGCGGCGCGTGTGTTGCACGCGCTACCGCCAGGAAAAAGCTCTTCAACACTCAATCACCAAAAGCCTTCGATCACCACCAGCCCCACCGACACAGCAAAACAACCGATTTGTAGCCATCACGCGCAACCCCAAACAGAAAAACCACCCAGGCGCGTGAAGGCCACGCCCCGACCACCAAAAGACCGCACCACCGTGAAGAGTGGCTGGAGCACCAGAGACTGACGGCGAGAAGGACTGAAGGGCGCGTGTCCACCAGAAGATGACGGAAACTCATAGATCTGACCTCCAAAAATCTGACAATGAACAACTCAGCCACGATTTCCGCCATCAACACGCCATGGGCGACCAGTCCCTTCCAGCACCTTCACCAGAGAACTCCCCTGCCTCTACAAACTAAAAACAAGAAAATAAAACTAAACTCCCACTAGATCCACATTGGGGAGACTAAACTTCCACAACCCTAGTGGTTAGGAGACTCAAAACTACATAAAAAACCATCTTAGCTTAAAATGCTAAGAGGACCAACAACAAAACCAGGGAGGAGGGAGGCTTCCCCAAAACAAAGGCAAACTGACGGCTCTCTCTCTCTCTTGAAAACGGGAGCTTCTCTCCCAACAAACCGACGGTTTAGGTTACAATCTCCAATTACTCCTATTCGAATAGAATGACCGGTTTAAAACAACTAAAAGTTATTTATAAACTGATTGAAAAAATTGAGCCGAAGAAATAATTGAAAAGTGTTTAAATCACTATAAGTTTAACAATAAATTATTTTATATACAAATATGACCGTTTATAATTAATGAAAAAATAATTAAGAAAAACTCATTAGTCATTTTTTTTTGCTTAATTATTCTATTAATTATAGACGATCGCATCAATTTTTAAATAATTCTAGCAAAATTTATCATTTTCCTAACCCCACTCAAAAAAATCAATATAGTAATAGGTTAATTTCTTTTATTTTTATCTTATTTTATGGAGTAATGCTCTCCAGTAAACTGATATACGATTGTTATACAATCGAGATGACGTGTCAGTGCAAATTCACCTTTATTTTTTATTTTTATTTTTTACAAGTGCTAATCTAATGATTAATTGTCACTGACACTTCATCAAAATGTATAGCAGTCTACTAATAACATTACGTTATTTTTTAATAAACAACTTTAATAATATATTTGAATAATGATATTCAGTAGACTGTTAAACAACTATCATATAATATAGATGACGTGACATTGAAAATTAACTTAAATCAACGTAAGCTTGTAAAAGGAAAAAGCTAATCACTAATTTTCACTCTCTCCTCGTACCAATCAAATGAGAATCTAATGGAAGTCTTCTGCTTAAAAAGATATTTCTAACTCTATTTTTACATGAAAAGTATGGCTTTTAATTTCGATCATGATCTTTTATAATTTTTTGTCTGAATTTGAGAGAATTCGAACAGGTAATTGTGAAAGACCACTTATGCGATTCATCTGACTAAATAAAAATTAGATTGTCCAACCACTTATCCGGTTAGATAGGTCTCATAAGTAGTCTCTCATAATTACCTAATCAAATTTTCTTAGATTCAAACAAATAATTATGATACTTAAACTTTTACAAATTGAGCCTTACTAACTGATATGAAACTTATTCATTAGAAATAATAAAAATAATTAATAAAAGAAAAATGTTACGGGTATCAATAAATAAGTTGCCATCATTTTAATATGGCTTACTTTATAAAAGGCATTTCTCAATAATTATAGAGAATCTTATCCTATTATTTGTGTAGTCATGCTCGTGGCTTCATTGAAGTCCCGGACTTAATTAAAGTGCCCGTAAAGTGCTGAGACGTGATCGAATCTGTGTCGAAGTTATGATAAACAAATACGACACTTTGGCAACCATCCGCCTTTGAATGTCCAAAGTCGCCATCTTTGCATCTTCAATTATAGAAAGGCCAAGTAGCAGCCGTTCCAAAGCTGATACGAAGAGCCAATCTGGGTTTCCCAACCCCAGAAATCCCTGCGTGTAAGATCCTCTATTTCCTTCATTTCCAATTTTTTCTTGTTTAGAAGAAAAATTAAGATGAGGATGATTTGTAGTAGTGAGATATTAATTCCTAATTGATCTGGGTTGGTTAGATAACTGCCCCAGGGACACTTCTTTTGTAATTGATTACTTATCTTTTTGCAAAAGGGTGTGTTCTGGGTTTTTTTTTTTTTGAAGAAAATATCACTGAGTCTGCCTTGGTGTGAGCTATATATATCGTTGAATTTGTAGTTGAAATTTCAAGTTTGGTGAAATCCCAAATCCGCAAAATTTGTTCCACTATGAAACCTAGTCTTTGGAATTGATTCCTTTCACCTATGAGTAGTTAAATGCAGCCTCTTTTTTCTTTTTGTTTCTTATTTTTATTTTTTGTTTTTGGATTTCTCGGTCTAACCATGTTGTAATCAAGATTTATGTCCCACTAGCAATATGGAATTATTAGAATGATAATTTTTTTTTTTCATTAAATTGTAGATTGGCAGATCCAGGTTATCTGTTTTTCTGAGCTTTGAGCATAGGAATGGGGAGTTTCAATGAAGGGAAACTCAAATTTTGCATTGACAGAGGGGGAACCTTCACCGATGTTTATGCTGAAATCCCGGGTCAGCATGATGGTCGAGTTTTAAAACTTTTGTCTGTTGATCCATCAAACTATGATGATGCTCCAATTGAAGGTATTCGGAGGATTCTTGAGGAATTTACGGGGGAGAGAATCCCACGGACTTCGAAAATACCCACTGATAGGATAGAGTGGATTAGGATGGGTACAACTGTGGCAACAAATGCACTTTTAGAAAGAAAAGGAGAAAGGATTGCTCTGTGTGTGACTCGGGGCTTCCGAGATCTGCTCCAGATTGGTAACCAGGCTCGCCCCAGCATCTTTGACCTCACTGTATCAAAACCATCAAATCTTTACGAGGAGGTTATAGAGGTGGATGAGAGAATTGAGCTTGTTCGTGATAAGGAGGAAGAGAACCAGGAGTCATCTGCATCGTTAGTTACAGGTGTTTCGGGTGAGCTTGTCAGGGTTGTGAAGCCTCTCAATGAAGATGCTCTAAAGCCTTTACTGAAAGGGTTGTTGGAGAAAGGAATTAGTTGCTTGGCTGTTGTGTTGATGCATTCTTATACTTATCCACAGCATGAATTAGCTTTGGAGAAGTTAGCTGCAAGTTTGGGTTTCAGACATGTTTCTTTATCTTCAGCTTTGACTCCCATGGTTCGAGCTGTTCCTAGGGGTCTAACGGCTAGTGTTGATGCATACTTGACACCAGTTATTAAAGAGTACTTATCAGGGTTCATATCCAAATTTGATGAAGGGTTGGGGAAGTTGAATGTTCTGTTTATGCAATCAGATGGAGGACTTGCACCAGAAAGTAGATTTTCAGGGCATAAGGCAGTGTTGTCTGGTCCTGCTGGTGGGGTTGTTGGTTACTCACAGACTCTTTTTAATCTTGAAACAGAGAAGCCCCTTATTGGGTTTGACATGGGCGGTACATCTACTGATGTGAGCCGTTATGCTGGAAGTTATGAACAAGTTCTGGAAACTCAGATTGCTGGTGCCATAATACAAGCACCTCAGCTTGACATAAACACTGTTGCTGCTGGTGGCGGATCAAAGTTGAAGTTCCAATTTGGAGCTTTCCGAGTGGGACCAGAATCAGTGGGTGCACACCCTGGTCCTGTCTGTTACCGGAAAGGTGGGGAACTGGCAGTTACAGACGCTAACTTGATTCTTGGATTTGTAATTCCTGATTACTTTCCATCCATCTTTGGCCCTAAGGAAGATCTGCCTCTAGATATCAAGACAACCAGAGAAGAATTTGAGAAGCTTGCGAGGGAAATAAACTCCTACAGAAACAGTCAGGATCCATCTACAAAGGACATGACAGTGGAAGAGATTGCACTGGGATTTGTGAATGTTGCTAATGAGACAATGTGTCGTCCAATACGGCAATTAACCGAAATGAAGGGCCATGAAACAAGGAACCATGCTCTTGCTTGCTTTGGAGGTGCTGGGCCTCAGCATGCCTGTGCTATTGCTAGGTCTTTGGGTATGAAAGAAGTACTCATTCACAGGTTCTGTGGGATCTTAAGTGCCTACGGGATGGGATTGGCAGATGTTGTTGAAGAGGCACAGGAGCCATATTCTGCTGTTTATAGTCCAGAATCTGTCCCGGAAGCTTCTCGCAGAGAAACTATGTTGCTAAAGCAAGTAAAACTGAAGTTGCAAGAGCAAGGTTTCAGAGAGGAAAACATTACTACAGAGACATATTTAAATTTGAGGTATGAAGGTACAGACACTGCCATCATGGTTAAGGGACAAATCACTGAAGATGGATCAGCAAGCGACTATGCTGTGGAATTTGTGAAGCTATTTCAGCAGGAGTATGGATTTAAACTACAAAACAGGAATATCTTAATATGTGATGTGAGAGTTCGTGGTATCGGAGTCACAAATATATTGAAGCCACAGGACCTTGAACCTGTTTCTGGCGTTCCTAAAGTTGAAGGCCACTACAAGGTCTACTTTGGGAATGGGTGGCATGATACACCTCTATTCAAGCTTGAGAATTTGGGTCATGGGCATCTCTTGCCGGGTCCTTCAATCATCATGAACGGGAATAGTACTGTTATAGTAGAACCCAATTGTAGAGCTATTATAACCAAATATGGGAATGTTAAAATTGAGCTTGAGTCTACTTCAAAAACCGTGAAGGTAGAGGAAAAAGTTGCAGATGTTGTGCAGCTTTCAATCTTCAATCACAGGTTTATGGGTATAGCTGAACAGATGGGAAGGACACTACAGAGGACTTCTATATCAACAAATATCAAGGAACGTCTAGATTTCTCATGTGCTCTCTTTGGTCCTGATGGGGGACTTGTCGCCAATGCCCCTCATGTCCCTGTGCACCTAGGGGCTATGTCCAGCACAGTTCAGTGGCAGCTCAACTACTGGGGTGACAATTTGAATGAGGGTGATGTTTTGGTTACTAACCATCCTTGTGCAGGAGGTAGCCATCTTCCTGATATAACTGTTATTACACCTGTTTTTGATAATGGGAGGCTGGTATTCTTTGTGGCAAGCAGAGGGCATCATGCAGAGATTGGAGGTATAACTCCTGGAAGCATGCCACCTTTTTCAAAGTCCATATGGGAAGAAGGGGCTGCCATAAAAGCATTTAAGCTCGTGGAAAAGGGCATTTTCCAAGAAGAAGGAATTGTGAAACTTCTCCAGTTCCCCTGTTCTGATGAAGTGGTGCATAAGATCCCAGGAACACGCAGGCTTCAAGATAATCTATCGGATCTTCGAGCACAAGTAGCTGCGAACCAGAGAGGAATTTCCCTTATCAAAGAGCTTATTGAGCAATATGGTTTGGAAACTGTTCAGGCATACATGACGTATGTGCAGCTGAATGCAGAAGAAGCAGTGAGAGAAATGCTTAAGTCAGTTGCTACTAGAGTTTCATCTCAGTCATCTAAGCTTGGAGATGGAAATTCAGTAGCCATTGAAGAAGAGGATTACATGGATGATGGGTCCGTTATTCATTTGAAACTGACCATTGATTCCAATAAAGGTGAAGCGATTTTTGATTTTAGCGGGACCAGCCCTGAAGTTTATGGGAATTGGAATGCACCAGAAGCAGTAACAGCTGCAGCAGTCATTTACTGCCTTCGCTGTTTGGTGGATGTTGATATTCCTCTAAACCAAGGGTGTCTGGCTCCTGTTAAAATCCATATTCCAGCTGGCTCATTTCTCTCTCCAAGTGATAAGGCTGCCGTGGTAGGAGGTAATGTTCTTACGTCACAGAGAATCACTGATGTTGTACTTACTGCATTTCAGGCTTGTGCATGTTCACAGGGTTGTATGAATAACCTCACATTTGGGGATGATACTTTTGGCTATTACGAAACAATTGGAGGTGGGAGCGGGGCCGGTCCGACCTGGGACGGGACCAGCGGAGTCCAATGCCACATGACCAACACGAGAATGACCGATCCAGAGATTTTTGAGCAGAGATATCCAGTTCTTCTGCATAAATTTGGACTTAGAGAGAACAGTGGGGGAACTGGAATTCACAGAGGAGGTGATGGGCTTGTCAGAGAGATAGAGTTCAGGCACCCTGTTGTAGTGAGCATTCTATCAGAGAGGCGTGTTCATGCGCCAAGAGGGTTAAAAGGTGGAAAAGATGGGGCTCGTGGGGCTAACTACCTTATCACCAAAGATAAGCGGATAGTTTACCTTGGAGGTAAAAACACAGTTGAGGTGCAGGCAGGGGAAATTCTTCAAATTTTAACTCCTGGTGGTGGGGGATGGGGTTCTCTTTGATTCTTCTGTGCCGCAAATTCATTTTTGTAAATTGTGTTGGTCCACATTTCGGGAATCTGAGTCCATAACCAATTAAAAGGCATGTTTTTTGAATGAATAAGAAATTTTTTTCCTGTTCTATTGAAATCTAATTGGGGCTTTTTAATTTTTAATTTTTTTTTTTTCTGATTAGATGCACTGTCTTTGCTGTTCTTCTATGCTTTTGATTTCTTTTCATTTGCGTCCATGTTTTGGAAACTTTATGTTTCATAATTTTACTCAAATAAATCATACTAAAAGAGATTTTAAGGCTGATTTTTACCGTGTCATTCTAACAATCTACTAAATAGCGTTACTCTTTGTACTATCATGCGAACCCTATTGTTTTGAGCGATAGTAGATGCTTTTGTTGGTGTCATTTTCCTAATAAAGGCAAGTGAGTTCAGTTGTAGAGGCGCTTGTAGTGCCTTTGATATTTACTCATAATGGATATTTGTTGAATCTTTGCTAGCTTTCCGTTCTCATTTTCATATGTTGAAGGACCAAATGAAAGAATGAGTCATTCCACAAATTCATCCCATGTTGGCTTTCCACAGCAAGCCACCCACCAATCAAACCACTGTATGGCATCCCATTCTAGACTAATAGATACTATCTCCACCTATGAATCATTAGGTGCACGGTGATATTTGAAGAATTGCTTCGCTTTGGATATCCATTATGAGGGATGTCCATAATCCTAGCATGGGAACTCCAATTTCGTATGAGGAGTTTCTTCTCTTCGAAATTGAATTTGTGGTGACTATTGATTTTCTTCTGACCTAGCATCTTGCCCCTTTTATGATCGAACTTCTGGTTACTCTTATTTTTGTTTGACCTAGAGTTCACCCCTTGACTGTCTAAGGATTGTTTGCCACTTGTTTAGTGGAACATTGCTACTAGAATTCATGCCATATTAACTTAAATTGGTAATATCAAGCTCTCTTCTAGCTATTGAGTGAAGGACATAAATTTTTATTTTTTATTATACATACCTCCTCCTATAAAACTACCACTCCATTATCAATGTCCCTCCAATGACAAAAATGCCTTTCATAAAATTATTTTTTTTTGAAAAAATTATAAAAAAACTAAAAACTATTTTTTTTTTATAAAAAATAATCATAAAAAAAGCAAAAAAAAAACCGAGGGTTAGCTCGGCTACCCGAGTGGTTCAGCCACCCCCTCATTTTTTTTTTTTTTAAAAAATAAAATAAAATTGAAGGGGTGGCCAACTACCCCTAATGACTATGAGAGTAGTTCGACAACTCTAAGCCGGCGGTAGCCGCCCTTTTTCTTTTTTGGCTTTTGTTTTGGTTCTTGTTTCTTTTTTGTTTTTGGTTTTTTTTTTTTTTTTGAATTTATAAAGATATTTTTGTCTTATTGAAAATTTTTAAAGTCATTTTTATCTTTTTAGTAGTCATGGAAACATTGACATTGCCAATGTGGTGGTAATTCGAAGGAATATATGTATTTTTTCCTTTTTATTTTTGCCCTTATGTTGAGTAACCTATACCATGGATATGGTAAAATTAGAATAAGGGTGACCGTAACCTTGGAATTAAATATTGTAGATTTTAGGAAAAAATTCACGAGCAGTGATTCATGGGGGACGGGAAGCCGTCCCCCAACAGTCACTTTTTTTTATTTATTAAAAATTACTTTTTTATTCAAAAGTGATGGGTAACCGTCTCCCATAAATCATTTTCCAAAATTCACATAACTCTCTTAAATTACCACTTCATTGTCAATGTCTCCTCAAACTACCAATTGTATCAATGTCCTACCCTTAAACTACCAAAACATGTCAATGTCCCCCTAATGACAAAAATATTATTCATAAAATTATTAAAATAAAAAAAAAACTAAAAAAAATATTAAAAAAAATCTAAAAAAAAAACTGGTTTTTTCTTCTTCTTCTCTCTTTTTTTTTTTTTTTGAATTTTTGTTTTCCTAATTAATAAAGACATTTTTGTTTTGTTAAAAAAAATTTATGGTCATTTTTGTCTTTTTGTTGGTCTTAGGAGGGACATTGACATTTTTTGGTAGTTTGAGAGAGATATTGACACAATTGAAAGTTTATAGGAACATTGACAATTAAGTGGTAGTTTGAGAAGATATGTGTAATTTTTCCTAAATTTTAACACCAAATCGAAACATTGGTTGAACAAAGAAAATAGGATGAGCTTATAAGCGCCTTCCCCTCAATAAGAGATAAGCCATTTTGTTGAGGTGTGTTGGATTAAGTTTGGAAGCTCGTTTAAAATCCTCTTGCCTCTCCACCATTTGCAGTGATTTCCCCTTTTTCCTTATCTTATTATTTATAAAAAAAAAAAAAAAAAAAAAACCAAGTCGGAACAAGAGAGTACCTGTATGGGATAGGGCTATCCTCAAACGGGAATGATAACCCCCACCAAACGCTGCAACCAAACGGCCTTGTTCTTCCACCAAATAACCCAACGCACGATTCACAAATCGCAAAACAGAATTGCAGCGCCCACGGCTGCTTCCCACGGCTGCACACCGCCGCTTCCAGCCTTCGCCACTACCGGAGAGAACGACGTCAGCCACCGACTGACGTTCCCGCACTCAGACCAGCGACACTGCTCCGACGTTGTAGCACCGCGCAGCCCACTGCTCAGCACTCAATACAGCTCGGGTCCACCGCCTGCCACCATCAGCCACCGCGCCAGCCCACGGAGGATCGTACAGCAGTCCCGCACAGCGTTGCCACGAGCGCCTAACTCGGCGTCGATCACCACTTCGCACAGGTAACCCACTCGCACGACGGCTCACCGCCCCTATAGAAAACATCCAAAAAAGAACCGCTCTGATACAAGATGGTAAGAACCGTAGTTCTTATCAACTAAAATCAGAGAAACACAAACGAAAAACAGAGAAAAAAGAGGGATTGACCACTTCGAGGGGGTCGACCTCCACAAATTACTTATTGCAATTGATTGAAATTCTTATTCGGTGAATTGCCATGCGACATCTGCACTGGATATATAGAAGAAAATAATCCTAACCGAGTAGGGAAAGGAATCCTAACTTAGTAAGGAAAGGACTAATTATTTTAACAAAATACTAATTATTCGGTTTCCTAACACAAACTAGCTCTTCTCCATGTTTGGTTGGCTGGAAACAGGGTAATAGAAAAAAAATGTGAGAGCGTTTTTCTTGAGAAAATGGAACGTTAAACTCAATTAAATCTTGTCCAGTTGGTTGGCTTGGTTAATTTAAATTACTTCAGTTAATTCTTAGGAACAACGAAGCTGTAAATTTAATATTTTCTGTTCTTTGTTGTTTTTACTCTATCCTTTTCCCAATTTTCTCAGTGACCAATGGTTACTTTTCGATGTTTTGTTGGTTGATTTTTTTTCCCTAAGTGATACTTATATATCTGACTTCACATTTTGGTTGTAATTGCAGGGCTCTTAATACAAGATGGGCTATGAGTCGGGTAGCCCTTCCCAAGATGGAAGAGATGAAGGTTAGTTGTTTGCTTAAGTCACGGATAAAGTGTAGTTTTATTTTGCAGATAAATTGGTTTTGTTTGTTGTTACTTCTTTATATGATGACAAATAACCCTATGATACTTTTTTTTTGGATAAGTAATCGAATTAAAATCGCAACCCAGTACACATGAAGTATACAAAAGAAATGCTTATCTAGGACAAACACCATATGATACTATAATTTGTGTGAATTATAAGGCTAAATATCTTTTTATTTTTTTGCGTAATTCAATTTCATTAGAAGCGTAGAGGGTCGCAACCTTAGTACACAGAAAGTATACAAGAGAATCCTCATACTATAGTTGGAAAGAGGAATAGAAATCCAGGAACTCAGAAAAACTGGAAATGGGCAAACTATTGAACACTGCTATCCATGTGTAGAGTGATTGGAGCAACACATTTCTCAGCACTAAGATCGAAGCTTCTCGATCTTCAAAGCTCATTGCATTCCACTCTCGCCATAAACTGTGAATCGCCTCCCTAGAAATATACTCCATTTTTGTCTCTTGTAAGCAAACCATATCTGCCTTCCAATCTTTGAGAAGATCTCTAGTTCTCAACCTTTTCTCCTTTTCATTCAGGCCTTTCATATTCCATGATACAATCTTAGGTATCATAAAGAACAATCAACACCCCTCCCCTTCCCTTTCACTCTATTTGAGTGACCTCCCTTAATATCATAATATACTTAAAACACCCAAAAAAGTGTCTAGGAACAAGCATGCATATGTGCATAAGTGGAATGCTAGCTATATCTCCTTTTTTAAGCTCTAAACACTATATATATATATATATTGTACTAGTTATTCTTCCTTACCTTTCCCTTTTGCATAAGTTTTATTATGTTCCTTCTTGTTGTCAAGAGGTGCTGGGATTTTTGTCTTGGCATTTAGAATCTGCCTAGCGTATACGACATTTATAGATATTCCACGTCCATGACACGTGTAAATTTTTTTAGTTTGTTTTGTGTTCAGTTATGTAATATACAATTTGTAATTGTATTCATTAGTGTAGGAATTGGGGTCTCCCTGATGGAGTCCTTTGTTAGTAGTTGCTGTGTAGATTTGTTGTTGTACAGGTGTTTTTTTGTTAGCTACTGTGGGTAGCTGGGTTCCAGTTTGTTGGAGTTGTTTTCGTTAATGAAGTTGTCATTCATCTAAAAAAGATAAATATAGAATTTGTAATTTGGTTTACTTCTACTTATCAAAAAAAAAAAAATGGTCTACTTTTGTTAATAAATGTTTTGAATGTTTGATTTGGCAGATGATGAGGAAGAATACGAGGAGGTTGGCGGAGGTAATCGGTTTTTGGGATTTATGTTTGGAAACGTTGATAACTCCGGTGATCTTGATGTTGATTACCTTGATGAGGTAACCTTTTTCTTCCCATGATGTAATCTATCGTTCGTAGTAATACATACAAACAAACAAACAACATATGTACACCCATATAGATGTACTTTGCAAATGCACATATGGTTTTGTATATACATATTATGTAGAACAGATTTTGGAACCTATCTATAATTGGTTATGTAACAAGCTTTTGGGTTTGATACTTGTGGTTTTAGGGCATAGGATTGTGGACCAAGGGGCTAAGATTTGTAGGTTGGTTTCATGTTCGGCGTTAGGGTTTTAGGTTGGTTACATCTTAGAAAATATAGGAAGAAGAAGCACTCATGTCTTCTGTAAATCAAGCACTCAATAGTCCATTGTCAATGTCTGATTTCTTTTATGTACAATGAAGTAAATTTATATAGAATCTTTACTTTTTCTCACCTTTTGACTAGATCTTTGAGACCATATAAGACTCCTCTCAATTTAATGTCGCATTGGGTCTCAAAATACAGAACATGAAGTTCCTAAAATTGGAAAGTAGCATGCGTAGCAGCAATGAACCCCATGCTCCATTTCTCCATCAACTTATTTAATATACATGTGCTATACAATATGTTGTAATATTTGCTACATTTTCATGCATGCGTGTTACTTGAACATATCAGTTCTATTGTCTATGTTTGTTCTATCATATGGACCTTTCGAATAACGTTGCATTATGTGTATGGGAGGAGGGTGTGATTTACCTCTTATTACATTCTCTGCTAGCTTGGGATATTTGGTGCAATAGTTGTCTTTGGATTTACCAGTGTGGATGTATGAGGTAGTACATGGTGGTATGGCACCCTCAGCCTAAAAGTTGACACCTATGTTATAAAGTGCTTTATGGTATAGATGCTTTCTTTCACTCATATAAAGTATTAAGTTGGGAAATAGCTATTGTTGTACTGGTTGGGCTATTCTTTCTCTCATACCTGTGAAATCGGTCCTCCCTGTGAAGATCTCAATTGACTCCTTGTTGATTGATGGTGCACACTTTGTACCAACTGGGTGGAGATCAATGAGCACATCAAGCAATTTAGCTAGCGGCCTTTGTTGGATGGGCTTTCCTTTGACTCTATTGGTGAGGCTTTGGCTACTAGGCTGGAGAGAGTATTTGAGGAAAGGGAGGTGTGGGAGGTAGTGAAAGCTATGAATGGAGATAAGGCACTGGGCCTTGACGATTACTCTTTGGTGTTCTTCCAAGCTTGTTAGGATGTGTTAAAAGAAGACATTCTGAAGGCCTTTTGTGACTTCCATGCCAGAGGTAAGTTCAAAAGGAGCCTTAATGCTACATTCATCACCCTCAGCCTAAAGATTCCAGGGGCTGTTAATCCCAATTAGTCTTGTGAGTGACATCTACGAAATTATTGCTAAGATTTTAGCAAATAGGTTTAAGATGGTGTTGGAGAAGATTGTCTCAAAGTCATAGAATGCCTTCATCCGGGGTAGTCAAATCCTAGATCTTGTTCTTATTGCCAATGAATGCCTTGATAGTAGAATAAGATTTGGGAACCAGGTGTACTTTGCAAGATGGACTTAGAAGAAGCTTATGATCATGTTTTTTTTTTTTTTTTTTTTTATAAGTAAGTAAAATTTTATAGAAAAGCGTAAAGCAAAGCTTATGATCATGTTAATTGGGAGTTTCTGTTGCACATCCTGAGAAAGTGTGGTTTGGGGGGAAGTAGTGTTCCTGGATAGCTCATTGTAGTTCCATAGTGCGGTTCTCGGTGTTGGTTAGCGGCACTCCCACTGGTTTTTTTAGTAGCTCCCGTGGCTTGAGACAAAGGGACCCTCTGTCTCCTTTGTTGTTTGTCATTGTGATGGAGGCTTTCAATAAGATGATTTCTGCAGTAGTGAGTGGGAGACTGTTATTTGGCTTCTCTGTGAGGACAAGGTTTGAGATCTCTTACCTTCTGTTTGCAGATGATACTTTGATTTTCAGTGGGGCTAGCCCAGATCATCTTTGTCATTTGTGGTGCTCGTTTTTGTTTTGAAGTTGTCTCATGCTTGAAGGTCAATTTGGCTAAAGTCAAAATTGGTTCCTATGGGTAACGTTTCTGATGTGGATGGGCTGTGGGGTATCCCATTTGCCTATGAAGTATTTTGGTCTTCCGTTGGGGGCTTCTGATAAGGCCAAGTCTATTTGGAATGGGGTTATTGATAAGATGGAGTGTTGGTTGGCTAGTTGGAAAAAAGATGTATTTGTCTTAGAGTGGTAGGGTCACCATTATTGAAAGTACTATTTCCAATTTACCTATGAACTTCATGTCCCTCTTTCCTCTCCCTGTGGGTGTTGCAAACCATATTGAGAAGATTCAATGAGATTTCTTATGTGGTGGGTTAAGAGAAGAGTTCAAATATCACCTTGAGTGTCATACCAATTATGATGCTTGGAGTCTTGGTTCTACTTGGGGCAGAAGCAAGAGGGCTTTGCTGTGATGTATTGTTGTTGAGGGTTTTTGGGCTGGTTTTTGCTAGGGTGTTTTGGGATTTCTATTGTGGCTAGGTCTTTGCGGGCTTTTTTCTTGTTTCTTTGCCTTTTCTGTTTTGTGTCCTTTTGTATACTTCCTGTATGCTTAGGGGCGCTTGCGCTTTTTATAAAATTTCTCTGATTACCTATCAAAAAAAATATCACTTGGTGAGCTGGTCCAATGTTTGTTCTCCAATCTCTGAGCGAGGGTTGGGGGTCCAGAGCTTGTTGATGTTCTATCGTGCTCTCTTAGGGAAACGACTTTGGCGCTATGTGCATGAGAGAGGCTTGGTGGAGATTTGTGGTGGACTTTTAAGTGTGGTAATTCGTGAGGTAAGTAGTATTCTAATGAGCCTCTTGGGACGTATGGGTTGAGGTTATGGAAGAATATTAGGAGGGGTTGGGGGAAGTTTTCTTGTCATACCAGATTTAAGGTGGGAGATGCCTCTAGGGTCAGTTTCTGGCATGATTTGTAGTGTGGAGATTTGGCCCTTAAAGAAGCCTTTCCGGAGTTATATGGCATTGCTTGTGTGCAAAGGACTCTCACAATCAAAGGACTCTTCTGTTGAGGCATCCTTGGAGATTTCAGGTGGCTCCAATCAATAGAATGTAAGCTTTGCTAGAGCGGCTTATGATTGGGATGTGGATGTCTTTGTCTTGTTCTTAAGGGTGTTATATTCAGTTAGAATGAGATGGAAAGGTGAAGACTAGCTTTAGTGGGTTCCCCTCCGAAAGATGGTTGTTTGCTGTTAGATCCTTCTACAGTGTCTTGGGTCGCAATGATGGCTCTTAGTTCCCTTGGAAGAGTGTTTGGCGGATTAAGGTTCATTTGAGGATGTCCTTTTTTGCTTGGTTGGCGGCCCTAGGTAAGATTCTTACCATGAACAATCTGAGGAAGCGGCATATCATTGTAGTTGATAGGTGATGTATGTGTAATGGGAATGGGGATTCTGTGGACCATCTTCTTCTCCATTGCAAGGTTGTTGGGGCCTTGTGAGATGTTTTCTTTAGTTGATTTGGGTTATGCTTAGATGAGTGATCGACTTATATGCATGTTGATGTATTGTTGGTAGCGCTTGGAATGCTGTTGTGTGGAAGATGGTGCCTTTGTGTCTGTTGTGGTGTTTATAGAAGGAAATAAATGACAAGTTTTGAGGATCGTGATAGGACGCTAGAGGAAATTAAGGCTTTATTTTTCTACGCTCTATATCTTTGGACAACTACTTTTGTTTTTCCTTAGGTGATTAGTTATCATGAATTTCTTGTTTTCTTTTCTCGTTCTAGCTAGGTGTTTGCTCATGTATACTTTCTGTGTACCTGGGGTACCTTACGCTTTAAATGACATCTCGATTACTTATAAAAAGAAAAAGAAAAAGAAAGAGCTGATGGTGTCTGAAAGTGGGCGTAAGCAAAGAGTGGGCTAATGCTACAGCAAAAGATGAGGTAGGTATAGTTCCCTGAAAAGAACACCTCTTCCCTTCTGATTGAAGAAGTTCTTGAGAACACTAAAAGGGTGCCTGATGTTGTAATGGGCAAGAGGGGCATGTTGAGGTGCAACTAGTTCTCTTTAGTTAAAGTGCTGAGGATGCTTATGATGTAACACGACCTGTTTAATGTCTGATGGTGCATAATTACTTGCAATGAGAATGGTTAATCGATGCTCTTGTCAATGAGAAATCATAAGATTTGCATAATATATTGTAATTTATACACATTCTTTAAGCTTGTCCCCAACAAGGCAGCTTAACACATTTCTCAAACTGCGGTTAATAACTTCAGTTTTTTTAGCTTCCTTCAAGAAACTAGTAACTGAGAGAATATTGCTTCCTTTTCCCTGTTTCAGCTTAGGGAAACCGTCCCCCTTCATTGGTGCTAGCGTTATCTTAATATTATCATTACAAAGAGCATATGGACTCTTTTACCATCAGGAATTGCACCATGATCATACTGCCATGGTCTTGCTAAGAGGACGTGACAAGCATCCATTCCAAATATATTGCACCAAACCTCATCAAAATATATTTTTCCATTTGAAAATGAAACCAGGCAGCAAGTGTCAACAGTTACCTTATTTCCTTTTTGAACCAAGAAAGCTTACAAGGCTTTGGGTGCTTCTCTTGTTTCAGCTGCAGTTTCTGAACGGCTTTAGTAGAAAGAATATTCTCACAGCTACCACCATCTATAATTAATTTGCACAGTTTCCCACCAATGGTGCATGTGGTATGGAAAATGTTTCTTTTTTTGATAAATAAGAAGATTTTATTAAAAAAAGCGTAAAGCGCCCTAAGTATACAGAGGAACAACCCAGCTAGCCCACAAAAACAAAAGAAAGCCAAAAGACAAAGAAAAGCCCCAAAAACCCAAAAAACAAAGGTAAGCCCCCAACAAACACCCAAGAAGCAAAAGAAGCACCCCAAAACCACAAGAAACCCAAAAGAACTCACAAAAAAGGTAAGCCCCCAACAGACACCCAATAAACAAAGGAAGCTCCCCAAATACAATAATAACCCCTACCAAGCACCCAAACTTGCCCCGAAAGCCCCCAAACTAAAACCCCCTACAACATAAGAGCTTTTCCTTTCCAACGCTTGGAGGAAGTGCTAGCATCGCCATAATTGATGGAGCTCTTCAAATTCAATAGCTCCCTCTTGCCTTTTGTCTTCTGGCCAGCAATCATCTTGTCTTGATGGATATCTTCTTCCAAGGCATCAAAGATAGCCAAAGACTCCTCATCTTGAAAACCATCCATCTCCCAGTCCAAAGGCAACCCCTCCCAAAAATCATTGTCCTTCTCCCAAACAACAATCTCCCCATTTTGATCAAACCCAACATGCCAATTCCGAGATTGGGAAGAGCCATTGCCCTCTACAGGTGGAGGACAACTTGGGGGGGAGGGAAGACTTTCCACTCCAACATCCTTAACCTCCTGAGGCGGAGGGTTGAGGAACTTCTTCCGAAGGAAGCTTTTCTTCGTCGAACCCGCAGACTTCTTCACTGGAGGCGCTGTAACTAAACCCTTACAGACAGGCGTCTTCGAAGCTACCAGTGAATCAGCTAACAACACCTCGTTCCATTTCACAGAATGGCCTACCCAAAGTTCTCTAGCCTTTCTGTAGTATCTCTGGAAGGGCTTAGAAGGCTGCAACACAGGAAGAGAACAACGGATCTTCTCTCCCAACACAACCGCCCCTGATGGAGAAGGAAAAGCGGCCAACCCAGCACTAGCCCCGACTAAAGAGTTTGGTAGAGGGGCGGGAACAGAATCCACTTTAGACCTAATCGGAGCCGGAGCGACGTCCATGGATGCCGAAGACAGCAAATCCAGAGCTGGCAAAGGGGGGAAAACGAAAGGGGAGGGAGGCATGATGGGTACGACCGCCGGAAACGACCCACCCCTAGAGCTTGACACCTCCTGACCCACCCCATAATTTGCCGCCGACGATATCTCTGGCCGAAGAAGACTCCCACGAACGGTTGTCGGAATCGCACCCACAAGAACTTTCGGCTGCTGCAAAACTTTAGGTTTAGGTCTCTGAAGAAACCGACCCAAACGAATGCCTTTGCAAAAAAGGCCCTTCCTAGACCCAGAAGACCGCCCCATCCTTTTCCCAAAAACCCGGCCCAAAGCCACAGAAAGGCTAACGAGCAAATTTCTCCACGTGTGCAAGTTCAAATTCAAAAAAGACCCCCTATCTGGAAATGCCCCACCTCGTGCAGAGAACCTAGGAGAACGAAGCTGTTTACCCATCGGACAAAGAGGTTTGTCCAAATCCAACGGAGCAACTGGAGGGATCACCTTCACAAGGATGGGTGTCTCCTTTGCTGCCGGCCGAACACACCACTGTCGCATATGAAGGCCCCAACCTATCGAAAGATAAACCCAGCGTTTCCCCTTCCTTCTTCCCACCCAAATTGGCCATCGCAACCGAGGACCAACTCCCACAGCAGCAGAAAGAAAGGCAGAAATTTTACTCAACTCGCCAGAAAACTTGCGCCATCCCCAACCTCCGCGACCCTCCGAGATCAGAACGAACCCTCTCCGACCACCCAACCCAAACATCGCCGCCTCTAAGAATCGGCCATCTTTGTTGCCACCTCTCCGGGCAATCAACAACTTTGATCCTTCCCTGTAAGACTTGATAAACTCTTGTTCTCCAGGAAAGTCCAAAAGAGTTTCCATCGTCGAAACAAGCCATGCAGAACAATGGGAGCTCAGGACGACCGCTCCATGGAAGCCCTGTCTCTTCTCCTCCACCCGCAACACCGACACCCCCTCCAAGACTGGAAGGACAAAGGATTTTGACTCCACAAGGAATCTCCTTTCCATTTCGAGGCACACCCAAGCTCAAAAAACCAACCCAGAGCGGAAACGCATTCTCGCCGGAGAAAACAAAAGCCCACCAGCTAAGCACCCTACCGAACTAAGAGGAGCGACCCACGAAAGCACTAGAAGCACGAAACCCAGACCTGAGTGATTGGAATGAGGAACGAAGGAGGGACCTAGCTTCACGCGTCGACGCTAGGCAGAGAGGAGAGAAGCGGACCCGAAAGGTTGAGAGTAGAAAGAATTGCTAAATGAGAAGTTGCAGCAGGCAGGTAAACCAATGAATACGAACAAAGGATTAGATCATGAAAAAAAATTTAAATAAAAACAAAACAAAAAAGAAGTCACAAAAAATTTGGAAAATGTTTCTTTGCAGCCAATCCTCCTCAACTTCTTGCTTTGGTGTTAGTAGGCTCTTATGAATAACCAATGCTTCACCTGTATCTCCATCAACAAGATCCTCATCAATTCCATCATCGACTTCTTCATCAAAAACAGGTTCTCCAATTTCTTCAAGAAGCTCTCCTTCAATCATAAGTTGTTTTCCACAGTCCAAATGGCTACTAGAGGCTCGTTTACAGTCTGAAGATTTATGATTTGGATCTCCCTCTAGCTGGTTCTGTTTTTTTTTTTTTTTTTTTTTTCTATGAATGAGCATGCTGATAGGCCTCTGATACAGACCAAAAAACATGTAGATTGAGAGCATCTTGTAGGCTTTCCCTTAACCCCCCAATAAACCTTGCAGCTTGTTCTTCATTCTTTGATAAGTCATTTCTAGCCATGAGTTGATAGAATTCTTCAGTATATTCATCGACAGATCTGTTACCTTGTTGTAAATTATGAAAACGGTAATAAAGGGTGTGAACATAATTTAATGGTAGAAATTTCTTCCTCAGTTTCTTCATTTTTGCCCAACTTGTAATTTTTCCCTTTTCTAATCTTTCTCGTGTCATCTTCAGTTGTTCCCACCATGCAGATGCTCTTCCAGTTAATCTAATAGCAACTAATTTGACCTTTGTCTCATTAGGAATATCCTTGAAGTCGAAACTCCTTTAAACGGTATTCAGCCAATTGATGAATCCCTCAGCTTGTAAACTACCGTTGAATTCTGGTATTTCAAGTTTTATATTCATCTCCCATCTTCCGTCATCCTGAACAGGTGGCTGCCTACGCGGAGCGTGACCATAGAATGGGTTCTCACTGTCACTATCTAATCCTTCATTTTCTTCCACAGTTCTGTAAGCTTCTTGTTTTGCTGCCTGTTGAGTAAGAAACTCAATCTCTCTTCAATTGCTCAACATCAGAGGCACTGGAGTTGGGATCAACCGGCTGTCCTACAGGCTGTCTACCACGTCCTCAACCAGCAATAACCTTATAAAATACACCGTTATCAATTCCACTAGCTCTGCTACCAAATGATGGAGTCTACAGTACACTTTGTAGTGAATTATCTGGCAATTATCAGATCAAATATTTCTTATGTAGTGAGTGTAGTGAGTCAATTCTTCGAGACTCCTAGAGTCCCACTTTGAGATGTTGTTACCCGTATTCTCTGTTATTTTATGTGGGCTCTTGGAATTGGTACACTGTGTAAGCTAAATGGACATCTTAGTGTAGAATGTTTCACTGATGCAGATTGTTTAAGTGTTCTCTCAGACAGAAGGTACTGTATGTTCTTAGGGGGTAATTCAGTCACATGAGAAAGCAAGAAGCAGACTGATGACATGAACTAATACTCTATCTAGTACTCTAGCAGAGAAAAAAAGTTTTTGCCGCACTTGATTGAAACACGGGGGTTGAAGCTGGACCTGATTCAGAGGACTCTTACTATAGATTAACTTTTGTTCCAGCTGGCTTTTTGCCTGAAACAAGAGCAATTAACTTGTCCATCTTTTGTCTCTTCTTAATTAGACAATTTCTCTTCTAAAGTGGAGATCACCTACTAAAAAGAAGGCAGGCCTGCAGGCCCCTCAAAATCCTTTAGGAAGATAGATCAGTCCTTTATTTGTTTCATCTCTTCTGTACCAATGCCAATAGACCGTATCTCATGTTGAGGCTGTCTAATATCTCCTCTACCATAGTCTCGCAAAAAAACTTTTAGCTTGGAACCCAAATCCATGTTTGTCACCGTCTTGGACTAGGAAAAGGAGTTATTTTGCAAGAATCTTCTCTTGGGATCTTTGCTCTTATTCTGGGCTGACATAGGACAGACTAGGAAACCTGTCTACGTGTGCTTATTTAGTGGGTTAGGGTTTGGAAATTGGGGTTTAAGTGCTTAGGCTTGTAGAAGAATGTATTTATCATTTGTAGATTGCTTATAGTTTGGAAAAGATAGGATTTAAAGGGTGAAGAGGTGCCGAAGCAGAGGACAGAGGTTGCAAGAATTTGGTGGCAGCAGCTATATAGTTGGGGTGGGGGTATGAGGTAGGATTTGAATGATTACTTGGTGGCTAATTGCTAGGTTAAAAGTGTGTTATTTTAGGGTTTTGATACGGTAACGAAAAAATTTAAATTATCTTGCAGAAGAGTTGAGAAGAACGCTCAAATTGATGTTGTCCAGGGGCTGTGGATGGACATGAACAAGAAGGGAAAACAAGCACACTATGAACTCAAGCCTTTTGTAATCCAACACTTTCAGTTGCTATTAATTTACTCTTATTTACTTTGATTACAATGTCATATTCACAGAAACCCTTAACTACCTTGTCCTAGTTGTGCTGGGACATTATCTACGCAGAGATTCTGTAGCCTATCTTGTTCCTATAGGACTAGGACTCCAATTAGGAAGCAACAAACAATTATGCTTTGCTTGTGAAGTTTTTTTTTTTTTTATCTATCATGTTTTGCAGATTGATTTTATTAGTTATGTTTCTATTATATATTGTAACATTGATGCTAATTAAACATTTACTTATAAAACAAAATTGATGCTAATTAAACAATTATGCTTTTCAGGATGCAAAGGAGCATCTTGCTGCACTAGCTGACAAGCTGGGTCCCTCCCTGACTGATATTGATGTATGGAAATCTCAATCCTAATTTTTGGATGTAGGCCAAAATGAGAATATAGGATCTTATTTTTGGTTATTTGTGACCTATTTTATATCTTTGTTATTTGAGGGGAATATATTTGTAGTTTCATCTCTACATTATTTCTGACGCTAATAATGTTATCTGATTTCCAGTTGTCAGTAAAATCACCACGAACACCAGCTGATACTGCTGAACAAGGTGATGTTTCTATGCCTAGAAAAACTTTCTCATGAAATTTTTGATTTTCTGTTAGTATTTGTTTTTCTTCAACGGAGTAAAATTTGTTTAAATTTATTTTGAATGACATTAATGACTAGTCTGTTGTGGTCAAGTATTAGTATGTTGAGGCACGAGTTTTGGTGAATGAAATAGTCTGGACTTACTACAGAATTAAAGTGTGGTTGAAATTTTTGTTTTATTTGCTAATTTCAAAATGGTGAGTAGATTTTGGTTCTAAAGATTCGGTATGAACATGCTCTGTCAAAGAACTTTTTAACCTTGTGGGCCTCTTTAACGTAGTCAGTACTGTACATCAATATGTATACCTTTGTAAATTGTTTCTTGAAAGGATAGAACTTTATGGTGTAGAACGTATGTACACAAACAAATGTTGAGGTCCATGCATAATAAGTCATTAGACGATAGAGCAAAGGCAAGAGCATTAGAGCAGCATGGTTACTTTGATAAATTTGTTACCCTTCAAGAATTCAGAGCATTACAGTTTTGAAGTTTTCTAAAAGCCCAGCGCCCTTGAAAATGTTTATGGTTGGATTTCATAGTGTTTTGTATGAAGTGCAATTTGTTTTATATGCACTCAGGGCTGACAATGGCTCTTCATCCTGTGCATGAAAATATGTTTTTGAGCTTGAGATTAGATCATTAATGTTGAATTATTTCTCTTAATCATAGTCACCAATAAAGTTTGCAAGTTATCATTATGTTTACCTCCATTCTAGCTCCTATAACATCTGATATTTTATGTTTGGGTTTCTCTGCTGTTAGATTATGATGAGAAAGCTGAAGATGCAGTTGATTATGAAGATATTGATGAGCAATATGAGGGTCCAGAGATTCAAGCTGCTACTGAGGAGGACCATTTGTTGCCCAAAAAGGAGTATTTTTCCGCTGAAGTTTCTTTTGGTACTTTGAAGCCCACGTCTGTATTTGATGATGAAAATTATGATGAGGAAAATTATGATGAGGAACTTGAAGAAGAACATAAGAGGGTGGATAACAATCTTCAAGTTCAAACTATATCTTTAACAGGTTAAGTATCTGGTCATCTATTAGTTTTCAATTTTTGCATCATTTACTAGTCACTTTTTTCATTATAGGTACATTCACATACACATTTAGACATATATACGTGTACTACCATATATATATATATAACTTTTGATTAGTTACAGTATTTTGACAAATCTACCATTTGATTATATACCCTCCCAAGTTTTATCCTTCTGAAATATCATGATGAGGGATTAAGAATTATTTCATCTGCAAAACATTAGTTTTTTTTTCTACATTTTAAAAATAAAGAAAATATTTGACTTTATGGATTTGATAGTAATCATACCTGATTGTCATGAAATTTGACATGTGTATATATAGAGAGCAAATGTAATTTGATGGTGAGATTGTTAAATATTCTATTAAAAGTTATTGGGTGGTGGAACACTAACAAAAATGTATATCAGGTGTAACTTAAACTTGACACCTATATATAAATATTCGATCAACCTGACAGCTATATGTATATACACACATACACACCACTATGTAAAGGGAGTGACCACATTTGGTCTCATCTTTTGTTCTCAAAAATATCTTTGTAATGGGAGGTCTTTGAAAATAAACCTAGGTAAATTAGAATTAGTCCCTGTAGGTGCCGTGGAAGATGTCGGAGGCTTGGCCAATATCCTTAGTTGCAGGGTATCCTCTTTGCCTATGAAGTGCCTATTTGGGAGTAGTTTACAGAGAAATCTATTTGGTATGGTATTATTGAAAAGATGGTCCATCATTTGGTGGGATGGAATTGGCTTTATTTGTCAAAGAGTGGTAGGATTACTCTGATTAAAAGCACTCTCTCTAATCGGCATACGTATTTTCTATCCCTTTTCTCTATCCTAGTTGGTGTTGCTTACCGTAGCAAGAAAATTTAGCGAGATTTCTTGAGATAAAAAGTGGGAGGTGAGTTTAAATTCCATCTTGTTAGTTGGTTCAAGACTTGTACTCCTATTTCCTTAGGAGGGTTAGGGGTTAAGAACCTGATTCTGTTTAACTGAGATCTCTTAGGGAAATGGCTATGGCATTATGGCACAGAAAGATATGTTTTGTGGAGATTGGTGGTAGAAGCTAAGTATGAGAGCCTGTGGGGAGGGTGGTGCTCCAATGTGGTTCATAGGTCCTATGGGGTGGGGGTGTTAAAAAACATTAAAAAGGGATAGGGAGATTTTTCTAGATTTGTGAGATATAAGGTGGGAGATGGGTGGCGGATAACTTGTATTTTGAAGATGGAGCAGTGGAATGTCATCTTTATGCGATTAGTCCAGGATTAGGAGATGGAGATGGTACTCTCTTTCTTTGAGTGGCTGTATTCTTTCGAGGTTCAACATGGATAGGAGGAGAGGTTAGTTTGGAGCCCTCCCAAGAGGGGTCATTTTGAAGTGAAGTCATTCTATTAAGTGTTAATTAGCCAAGATGGTCCTTCATTTCCTTGGAAGAGTATCTGGCGTGTTAAGGCTCCGTCGAGGGTGGCATTCTTTGTGTAAACAACAGTCTTAGGAAAAATTTTAACGCATGATAATCTGTGAAAGAGGAACGTCGTGGTAGTTGAGTGGTGTTGTATGTCTAAGAAGTGTGAGGAGTCAATTGGTCACCTTTTACTTCACTGTGAAGTTGCACATGATCTATGGAGTTACATTCTTACTTATTTTGGGGTAGTATGCCATGACGGGTGCTGGATTTATTGACTAGTTGAAGCGATTCGTTTGGGTGCGATCCAGGTAAGGAAGTTTGGAGACTCATTCCGTTGTGTCTAATGTGGTGTCTTTGGCATGAGAGGAATACTCGGCACTTTGAAGACGTAGAGATATCGGTGTTAGAGTTACAAAAGCTTTTGTTTAACACGTTATATATATGGATAGCGGCACATCATAGCTTGAGTGTTTTTACTTTTGTACTTATCAAAAAAAAAGAGTGTTTTTACTTTTGTAGATTTTTTGAATTTATGTTCTTTTCTTTCTTCCTATTAGGGGTTCTCTTGTATACTCTGTGTACTAGGGTTGCGCTTCTCTGCGCTTTATTAATGATATGACATTACTTATAAAAAAAGGGGGGAGGGGTAAGAGATGGGCAAATTCTGTTTTGGCAAGACGACTGGTGTGAAGATCAGACTATGAAGGAAGCTTTCATAGTTTTAGATAGTATTGTCTGTTTTAAGGAGGCCTCAGTGGCAGACCATATGGTGGTGGCAAACAACATCTATCAGTGGAATATCATCTTTATCGTACCTGTACATGATTGGGAGTTAGAGATGGCCACCTCTTTCTTCAACCTCTTATACTCTATCAGATTGAACAGAAGGGGGCGAGAGTTGAATTTGTTGGCTCCCCCCCACCAAAAGGCTGACATTCGAGGTTAGATCTTTTTATCATGCTCTTAGCCCCCCTTATGGAAAAATAAAGCACTTTGAGAGTGGCTATCTTTGTTTGGACAACAACATTAGGAAGGATCCTGACCTTGTATGATTTAAGAAATCTAAGAAAGAGGCATTTAATAGTAATGGATTGGTATTGCATGTGGAGGAACAATTGGAAATCCATCTGTCATCTTTTACTCTATTGCGGAGTTGCTAGAGAATTGTGGGTATTAGTTTTCTGTCTTTTCGAGGTAGAGTGGGTAATGCCGAATTGGGTGGTGGTGTTATTGGCTAATTGGAGTGGCCGGTTTGGTTGTCATCGTTACTAAGAAGCTTGGAAGATAGCTCCCCATTGCGTGATGTGATGCATCTGGAGACAACACAATTCTTGTAATTTTGAAGACCATGAGAGAACAATGGTAGTATTAAAAGATATATTGTTAAGACTCTCTATGGGTGGATTGTTGCGTTTCTGCTTTGCTAACTTTGTAGAGTTTATGGATTTTTTTTCTTTTTCCTCTCCCTAAGCGGGTGTTTTCTCTTGTATACTCTGTGTGTACTTGGGTTGCGCTTTTCTGCACTTGAATAAGATTGTTTTACTTAAAAAAAAAAATAGAAGAGATTATGAAATTTGTCCTTTTTTTTTTTTTTTTTTTTTGGCTTTAGTGTGTTTGTAGTTTCTCACTTCATAAACTTTTCCTTTCCTAGCTTTTCATTTTGATGTTTGACTTATTTAAGCTTGCCAATTTCAGGTGAGCAGGGTGAATATCCTATGGTGGTTTCTGAAAGCGAGAAATCTCTTGAGAATGATCTACAAGTTGGTTCTGTTGATGGTGAAAATTTGGATGTCGATATAGAAGAATTCCGGGTCAGATTTGTGATTTTTTTTTAAACATTCTGCCATAATTATATTGTTATTATTATAATTATCATTATCGTTGTCATCATCATCAATATATTATTATTGGGGGAAATATGCTTAGCCCTCATGAACCGACATGTCATTTGTAGATAGCCTCCCAAGCTGCCTATTATAATACTTGACCCCCCCAAACTACCGTTTGGCATCCTCGTTAGTGTTTGATGTTAAAACGATGAAAATTTGTGCACTTGACTCACGTGCAAAGTTTTTATTTGAAATGTCAAAGTCCTTCAGCCAGAGAAAAAAAAAATGTTTGAGGGGTGGCCGAACCACCCCATCAGCCTGAGTGGGTGGTTCGGTCACCCCCCAAAATCGTTTTCTTGGGATGGTTAAACTACTCCCTCAGGCTGGGGAGATGGTTTGGCCACCTCTAAAGTCATTGTTTGGGGATGGCGAAACCACCCCCAAGGTTGCGGGGGTTGTTAGACCACCCTCAAATTCATCTTTTGAGGGTGGCCGAACCACCTCCCCAGCTTGAGGGGGTGATCCGGATACCCCATCTCTCTCTTTTTTCTTTTTATTTATTTATTTATTTTTCAAATTTTTGTTGTATTTTTTATTTGAAGGACAAATGCGACATTCTAATTCCTAAATTCAGTTTATTTTGGGTATTTCAAATAAAAAATTTGTACGTGTGGATCACGTGTGGCATTTTCCATCCATTTTAACATGAGACGCTAACCGAGGATGCCAACCGCAACAAAATGGTAGTTGGAGGCAAGTGTCACAAATTGTAGTTTGGGGGTATGTGCAAATGAGTGTTGGTTCGAGGGAGGTAAGTTTATTTTCTCCTTCATTATAATTATTTGGTTTTTAGACAGCAGAATATACTTTACTTATCATTCTCAAGAGATTTCTCGCTTTCACCAAACATCGGAAAATAGAGATGCCAAAAGAAACAGAGTGATAATTATTTTGTTTAATCCCTAAGTGTTTTTTTTTTTTCAATTATTAAGATAGGAAATTTTTTGACAAGTGTCATGAAGCTGGAACCTGGTTTAAGTTCTTGAGTGGCATGAATGAAAGTGTACTTACATGTTTATGTAATTTGTCAATGAATCCAAGTGCTGTTATTTTTATAGTCCTGGTTTTCACGTTACAAGACTTTATGAAGATGTTTTTGGGTATATACTTACTGGCTGAGTGAACCAGTAATCTGTGTGTTTGTCTCTATTTGGTGTATGCTGATGTCTTGTGAGAGGGAAATTGGAGTACTTTTTAAATAAACCTTGATGCTTTGGAATATATATATATATATATATATATTTTTTATAGCATTTTAACTTTCATGAATATGACATTGGAATTGTACAGATAGGACCTTTTTTTTTTCTTTTTTTTTTTGTTTTCTTTTTGAAGTGGGGAATGGATCACATATTAGTTTTTGGGCAAAATATTGACGCATGATAACTTGCGTAAGAGAAATGTTATAGTGATTGAGTGGTGTTGTTTGTGTAAGAAGAGTGGGGAGTCTATTGATCATTTGTTGCTTCACTGCGAATTCACCCGGGATCTTTGGAGCTACATTCTTATTTTATTTGGGGTAGAGTGAGTTATGCCACGATCGGTTTTGGAGTTGTTGAATAGTTGGGGGCCGGCGATAGGGTGTGGTTGTGCTAAAAAAGCTTGGCAGTTAGCTCCTATGTGCTTATTGTGGTGTATTTGGAGGGAGCGGAATGCGCTGCTTTTTGAAGATGTAGAGATATTTATGGTGGAGTTACGGAAGCGGGTGCTCAATATGTTATATATTTGGATAGCGTCCCATCATAGTTTGAAGGTTTTTACTTATGTAGATCTTTTAAAATTATTCTCTGTTCGTCCCTTTTAGGGGTTCTCTTGTATACTTCCCGTGTATAAGGGTTGCGTCCCTCTACGTTTTTTTTATAAATTGCAATTACTTATCAAAAATTTTTTTTATAGACAAAAGCTCTATTTCCCAACGCAATCCTAAACAGGCTTTAATAAGTATATGGGTACATATGATATTGTATACTATGGTAATACGTTAGTTTTTTAAAATCTAGGATTAGATATAATAGAGATACACTGGCTAAGTAATATATGAACTTGAAGAAAATGATGCTACAAACGTTGTTTATGTGGAGAGAGATATTTTGAATTTATAGATAGGTGCTCTCTTTTTTCTTTGAATTAAGGGCTTCATGTATACATCTTGTGTTCTATGGGTTGCGCCCCTTTGCGCTTTTTGAATATACTTTACTTATCAAAAAGTAATATATGAAAATATTTTTAGCTTAGACAAAAATATAAAATTATCTTTAAATACACATTACACAAATTTTTAGTTTAAAAGATAAATAACAAACATTAGAAGGCGTAAAATATGCATAAGTAATCAAACTAAGTTATAAAAAAAAATCAAACTAACTTAAAAGCTATGAATAACAGCAGAATATATTATCCCTGATTTCTATTTCATATTTATAGAAATTTGAAATTCTGAAAATTTCTAAACCACTAGACGTATTTATCCCTTTTTTCTTAAGAAAATTCAATTTTTATCCTAAACATATATGTCCGATGTCTAAGTTGGATCCCACCCTATTTTTCTGCATCCATAAAAAACTAAGTTTCTTATTTTTGGATGTGTATTGATGCATCCCATGATATTTCAGTGTATCCTTTCTAGAATCAGATATCGTACACAATTATTTTGAAATATCAATGTCTCCTACGAGCTAATATATTTATATATGACCAGTAAGTCCTTTGATTTTGCTTTTTCCAAAGAAGTTGCATTTACAGTAAACTGTCAAATTTTGATATTTGACTATATTCAAGACTTACAGTCAATTACTCAATAGTTAAGTGAGTAGAAATTTCTTTTTGGATAAGATTTCTTAACCACATTAATCCATTGAATTTTATTCTTGTTTCCTTTTTCTTTTCCTATACATAATTTTTGGATGTACTTTGATGTTATAAATGCATAGTATTCAGTTTATGCAATATGGTATAAATGATCTTTATTTTCATTGCTTTTTAATTATTTTTTTTATTATTATAGGATAATTTTTCATCATTTGGTTTTGTTGCTTAGTTGATGTTTACTTTTTATTTCTTTTGAATATTGAGTTCTTTTTGGTTTTGTATGTGATTAGCATATTGGGCTATTTATGAGAATGATAGGCATAGAAAAAGTAGGAATCACAATGTTTCAAAAGCGTAGGGGGCAGTTATCGTATAAACTCTATTTAATATATGATATGGAAAATAATTTAGGACTTGCTGGTCTTATAATGATATTTTAGGCCTTATTGGTCATTTTTTGAGTTGAAGAAACTAATTTTAACACAAGCAATGCTTTTGCTTGTCAAATTGTTGGTACAAGATATAGTTCTGCTCATTTTAACACCATTTAGTTTGCACTACCATATGAATTGTGTTTATGGTGCTTATTGGTTTATTCTATTTGACTCTTACAGTACGTTGATTTTTACTTCTTTTAATCTTTCATTTTTAATTTTATTGACTTTTTATTTTATGAGATCCAGCAGGAAGCACCTCAGAATCAGGAAGGGACTTTAGATGAGAAAGGTTCAGCACCAATGCCTGTTTTGTGTATCGAGAATGGGTTGGTGATCTTACGGTTTTCTGAAATTTTTGGTCTTCATGAGCCCTTGAAGAAGGGGGATAAGAGAGACCATAGGCATTCCATTCCCAAAGGTAATGACCATAGAATAAGATATCTTCCTCTCAAAGCTGCATAATCTGTTGATTTCATCTAGCATTAGTATCAGTGAAATTAGATTTGGAACTTGTGCATTTGTGCAAATGTGTGTTTGTTGCTCACCGTAAGAGTTGATCAACCTCCCTGCATTGAGTAAAAAAAAAAAAATTTACTCTTATTCTTTTTATGTGCTAGACTGTCTCTTGTTTAATTTTAGGTTATCTTCCCTTGTCATCCTTCCAGATAGGCATAAATCTATGGACGTTTCTGATATTGTTGAAGAGGATGAGGAAGCATTTCTAAAGGATGCTGGTCAAGGTTATTCATTTATGAAACAGGCACATGTAATCGGACATGATGTCTCAGTTCTTTATGATGATGATCCTGTGGAGGCAACATTTGGTGTTCACCAAGGGGATGCCTCATTGGCTTCAGAAGATGATTGGCGAAAAAAGGACTCCTGTCTCAGTGCAGAACCAATGAAAAAGGGTGTAGTGGAAAATGTTTCCGCTGGGGTGCAGTCATCACGATGTCTTGGATTTTACCCCCTTGATCAGCAAGACTGGGAAGAGAGAATTCTTTGGGATAGTTCTCCTGTTCCGAGTGATAATTCTGTTGAGAGTCATGAAATTTCTGGACCTGATTTGGAAGCTTCAGTTGTTAGTGAAACAGAACTACAGACAGGGCCACAAAATTCTTTGTCAGAGCCCCAAGTGGACCCAGATGAGAATGATCATCGCCATTTACTTTGTAGCTCTCCTAATTTATTGGAGCCGATGGGTTCAAGAAATTCTTCAGGACATACAGGGCTTCCATTCTCATCGAGAAGTTATCATCCTCAACTTTTGAGGTTAGAATCCCGCCTAGAAGTGGATATTCCTAACAATGCAGATGGTAGAAAGGAGAATGCTGGTCAGGAGCTTCACCAAAGTGATGATTTACAACGTTTTCGGAAACTCACATCTCAATACAGAGACATGTTGGAAGAGTCTTGGTTAGACAAAATAATATGGGAGACAGATGGGCCCATTGAGAAACCAAAGCTAATCCTTGATCTTCAAGATGAGCAAATGCTATTCGAAATTTTTGATTGCAAGGATGATAAACATGTTGGGCTTCATGCAGGGGCTATGATAATAACTCGTTCCATAAAGTCAAGGAATGGGGATTCTTGTGAGCAACCTGGTCATGGAGGCCAATCTGGTTGGCGATATGTTGCTAATGACAAACACTATTCAAACAGGAAAACTTCTCAGAAAATCAAATCAAATTCCGAAAAACGAATGACTCGTGGTGTCAAAGTATTTCATTCACAACCTGCACTTATGCTGCAGACGATGAAGCTAAAGTTGAGCAAGTAAGAACAGATGCCATAACTTCATATCTGTTATTTTATCTTGTGTGTTTTAACTATTCTTGGTTTGTTCTACATGTGTTGTTTTCTTGACTCATCAGTTTGTTATCTAGTTTAAACTTGAGATCTACTTTTTAAAAAAAAGAAGTCCCTACTTGCTTAAATAATCTACTCCTTGATGCTGGTAGAAACCTGTTTAGTATTTGCATTAAGTGTGCATCAAGCAATAATTGGTAGGCTTTCTGAATTATAACATCTTGTTCTTGATGTATTTTAAACTTGTGTTTTTGGACTTTTAGCCTATTCAGCAACATTGAGTGGGCTTTAACTTCCTTTCATGCTTGAAATTACCGATTTTGCATGTTCGCAGTCCATGATTTCATAGTCAGTGATGACAATTGTTTTTTTTTTCTTTTTGTTTGGGAGGGAGATTTTTGGGTGGGGGTTGGGGAATGGTTCATCTCATCTCAGTCCCGCTCTCCCTGTCCCTAATGGGTTTGGGACTGATAACCTTGATCGGAAGGAAGAATGGGGTTTGAAGTCAACCGACTCCAAATGTGTTAATTGTTTCATTTACATGAAAAAAAAATGTTGCACTTACATCTTTTTATTTATTATTATTGAAATCTTGGTTGAATTACCAACCAAACTAATGTGTAAATGTTCTAGTCAGTATTTCTGCCCAACCTCAACTAACCAACTTTACCATGGCTTGACCGTTTAAATCTCTAGCATTCTGTTGTTGATTAATGAACTTCTCTCTCTAATAAATTATTTGTGTCTATACCGTCATTAACTGGACTTATGGAATGGTCCTACTAGGGATGATGGGCTGAAAAGTTTATGGAAGAGCCTAAATTTTGTTTTGTTGAGGTTGGGCAGAGCTTAAAGTTCACAACCTCAGCAAACCAACTTTACCATGGCTTGACTGTTTAAATCTCTAGCATTCTGTTGTTGATTGATGAACTTCTCTCTCTAATAAATTATTTGTGTCTATTCCGTCATTAACTGGACTTATGGAATGGTCCTACTAGGGATGATGGGCTGAAAAGTTTGTGGAAGACCCTAAATTTTGTTTTGTTGAGGTTGGGCAGAGCGTAAAGTTCACATTTCATGTTGATGACATGTATTTATGAACCCAGGTTGCTTCCAGCCTTGATAGCCCAAAACTAACTTTTAAGTTCTGAACAGGTCAAGGGAATTGTGCTAAGCCTAAGAGCTTTTATTGCTATCAGGGGCAAATGGTTAGAGGTGTCAGTGTCAGAGTTATGATGATAGTTCTTTTAATCATGATTACGATTTACAAGGAAGTCTTGCAGAGTGTCATGATTTTCCTGGTTTATATTTCTTGTGCTTGCTTGTGATCTACAATGGTGTTTTTCATGTGGAATTAACTTTATTATTTTATTCTCTTTATCTTCCATGCATTCTTTGGAGTCTTACTGTTGTTTTGCAGCAAAGAACTAGCTAATTTTCATCGACCAAAAGCTTTGTGGTTTCCCCACGACAATCCGGTGGCTGTCAAAGAACAACGGAAGTTCCCTACCCAAGGACCCATTAAGATTATAGTGAAGAGCTTGGGAGGCAAAGGAAGCAAACTTCATGTTGATGCTGAGGAAACTGTCTCTTCTGTTAAAGCAAAAGCTTCGAAAAAGCTAGGTTGTCATTTCTCTTTTGAAGTGGATATGTGCTCTGTTTGGTCAGTTTTTAACGGCTTTTGTTTACTGTTCTTAGAAATTTGCTTAATTTACTTAGGATGTCTGCTCCTATGTATGAAGATATAGAATTTTCTTTGCAGATAAGCTTAACTTGGCATACTGTTTTTATAGATTTCAAGCTCTCTGAAACGGTGAAGTTATATTACTTGGGGAAGTCACTTGAAGACCATGTATCTCTTACTTCGCAAAATGTTCAACCGAATTCCTTACTTCATCTTGTTCGTACAAAACTACATTTGCTTCCGAGGGCTCAAAAGCTGCCTGGTGAGAATAAATCTTTGCGCCCGCCTGGGGCATTCAAGAAGAAATCGGATCTTTCTGTGAAAGACGGTCATGTCTGCCTAATGGAGTAAGTGAGTTGATTTTTTTCTTTTTTCTTTTTTTCAACCTTAATCATAGCTCCATTCCCATTCCGCAACCACCACCATATGAGGTGGTTATATTGATATTAGTCTTTTCTGAATCATTCTTTCTTGCTTTTTTCACATTTGTTGGTTTATCTGAATATGCTTGCGTTCTAGTTAGAATTGATACTTCCATCTATACATTTTCTTTTAGATGTTTGAGGCTTTAAAATGCATGGGATGATACCTTGTGGGACTTCCTTTTATCTCATTGGGCTTTGTGGTACCACTAATCGCCAGATTATGCTAAATATGGTAAGACGCTGGGGTTGGACTGTGGTTGTGAGGTTTGCAATGCATGTTAGAAAGGACATGCTATTATGATGAACGTTGTACGTGTTAGATTTGGCTAGACTTGCAGCTGGACTATTTGCTATTTGTGGGACATGACTGATTTGTTGCCTCACTATGGGTACAAGGATGATGCACGTGTCTCTGCTTGGAGATTGTCTGAATTTGTTTGCGGGCTAGTGATAGCTCTTAGTGCCTTGTTTGTTACTTGTGTGGCATCAAGGAGACAGGATAGTTGATGCGAAATGCTGCTTTGGTGAAGGCCCTTAGTTCGACGTACTTCCATTTTTTGAGTATGAGCACTGTTTGGTGGGAAATAGTGTCATGAAGACTTGAGTGGAATAGTTTCACAAAGGAGCAGCTGGTGGGCAGATTTTTGTGGTTCATCTGAACTTTGATATAGTTAACTAATATTTATAGTCATGGACAATTTCAATGGGGCATGATAATGTTCAAATAATGTCACTGTAAGACTGGGATATTGCAAGACGCCTTGAATGGAGTTTCGGTGCCCATGCTTGATGTTCTTGTGTAAATTTGCATTCGCATGGTTGTAGAAGTGGTGGTAGCAAAAGTGGTGATGTTGCAACAGTGGGGCTAAGTAGTGATAGTGGCTACAGTGGCAACGGCAATGACATGGTGGCAGCAGTGATGGCATAGTTGTGGAAGTGGCAATTGAGAATGTATAGGTTTGTGGCTGGTGAGTGAGGGTGGCAGTGGTGGATGGGTGATAGTGACATGCTAGTGGCGAAAGGGGCAACTATCATGGAGAGATGAGATGGTTATATCTTGGTTAATATGGTCCTTCCATTTGCGTGGTTTTATTCTAATGTTTGGATTATTGATGGTTATTGGACCGGGGAAGTGTGTATACGCATGCACCCAAATAAAAAGCCATTGAAGAAATGGTGCTTCCGTGGTTTTATTCTAATGTTTGGATTATTGATGGTTGTCATGGAATGTAGCTTTTTCAACAAATTCAGAGACACTCTGCATCTGTGTAAATGTACAGGGATTTCATATAAGCAATGGTTTAAGGCACACATGTAGCCATTCCCCTCATCTAGCTTTTTTGAAGTTGCCTTGTCTGTCTTGCTTATATAGCTGAGTTGCCTTATTGACACGAATATTATTTGTTCCCATGAGAGAAAATGTAGGAGGCTTGAGTTTGTTGACTCTTATTCTGATAAACAACTATTGTCATGACATAATCACTGTACTCTATTGATCTGTAATTCAAAGTCTGCTGCCATGCGCTTAATATTTCAATGTGATTTAGAAATGCTTTTTTAAAAAAATAAAAAAATAAAAAATTGTAGCAAAACTTTCTGTTTTCATGCATTGTAAGAATTGCATCAAACCTTTTTTTTCCTTCTCTTTTGTTTTTTTAATTTTTTTAATTTTAAACACAGTTCATAGCACCATAATGTGAATCTTCATACTTTTTGTTAAATGAGAAATTTAACTTCTCATGCATTTAATTATCACATATGGTAATCATATTGTATGAGCCACCTTTTATCATACCGTATTTTGCGTTATATAGATACCATATCCTACTCTGCTATTAGCAGCAGTTAATTTTTGGTAGCTCTGTGTTGTGCATATTTTTGTTGCTTAGTTTTTCTTTTAATACCAAGATTAATTTCCCTTTCTTAAGTTATTGCTCTGGAGATTCCACAAAATGATTAGTTTTATTATATCTGTAGGTATTGTGAGGAAAGACCTTTACTGTTGGGCAATGTTGGGATGGGTGCAAGACTTTGCACTTATCATCAAAAGTCTGCCCCAGATGATCTAAGTGGCTCCTTGTTGCGGAATGGAAACAGCAGCTTGGGGCATGTCATTGTGCTAGATCCTGCTGATAAATCCCCTTTCCTTGGAGACATAAAAGCTGGTTGTAGTCAGTCATCTCTTGAAACAAACATGTACAGAGCACCCATATTTAGCCATAAGGTGCCATCAACTGACTATTTATTGGTTCGTTCTGCGAAGGGAAAACTTTCCATTAGACGCATTGACAGGATTGATGTCGTCGGACAACAGGTTGCCTCTGCAGTAGCCTCCTGACTGTATCCCTCCAATACTTTATATTAGGCTTTGTCTTAATATTACTAATGATATTTTCTTACCATTTACTAAGTAATTGAAGCCTTTATTGCTGCTAATGGTACTAATCATATCACTTCTGGCTATTGGAAAGTTTCCTACAGAAGCCATTATTACTAACTGTACTTACCAATGCATGATACAAAGAAAATGGTATTAACAAATTCCTAAAAATATACAATATTTCAATATGGAACATAAGGGACACGCAAAACAAAAATAATAAAAGGGGGTTTCGAATGGAAATAGGGAGAGATGGAGAAGTCGATTGCAGGTGGGTTGAATCATTAATGGTGATTCCATGTCCAAATGCTATCCAAACCCTTCTAGTTTATATATATATATTTTTTATTGAAAAAAAAAATATGTAGTGAAGAACATTTGTTTCTCAAGGTGGGGCAAGGCAGGATAGGGATTTTGTTTCACTGACAGGTTCTGGGGCAATGTTTATGCCCCGCTAGGGTTTTGATTGGGGGCAGGTGAAGTAGAATGTATCCTTGACTGCTCCATTGCCATTTATAGTCAAGAACTCAAGATATACTTTTGGTGGTTATATTTTGTTTGAACAGTGCGCTGCCTATCACTTTCATTCTATTGAAGCTTCATATATATATCTAGGAAAGTTTTTTGTAGTGTCAACATTATCTGATCTGGTTAAGTTGATTTTTCTTTGCAGGAGCCACTCATGGAGGTGATGTCTCCTGGATCAAAGGCCCTTCAGACTTATATGACAAACAGGCTATTGGTATACATGGCCCGTGAGTTCCGTACTTTTGAAAAGCGTCATTTGCTCCCTTGCATTCGTGCAGATGAGTTGCCTGGACAGTTTCCTTACCTATCTGAAGCCATTATTCGGAAGAAATTGAGGGAACATGCTAATTTGCAGGTAATTATGAATGTTAGAGATTTTTTAATTAAGTTTTTAATAGGTTGTAGCACTAATATCCATGTGCTGCTTCAAATGCATATGCACCGTTCCAGAAAGGACCAAATGGTCAGTGGATTTGGGTTAAGAAGCGCAATTTCCGCATTTGGTCAGAGGATGAATTGAGAGAAAAGGTGAAACCTGAAGATGTAAGTTATACTGTAGTTCATTTGCATTTGTTTCTTTGTTAAAGAACAAAAGCCTTTCTGATTAATGGAATGTGCGTTGTATCTCTTAAAAACATATTCAGACCAATGAAAGGGGTTGTTGAAGCTATGTTATAAGATAATCCCATCACTTGCATGATTTGGAAAATTGTTCCTTGGTGGATATTAGATGTCATGACCGGTAAGTATTTGTTAGTTAACTCTAGACATCATAAGGATTATAGGCACATGTGAATCAATGTTTGAGTCCTGAAAGGAAAGGGAAACAATTGTTCATGGTGTTTGTTGGCTCCTTTATGCCCCTCACATTTTTATATCTGTTAGACTTTAATTATTTGTTGTTTTTGTACTCATAGCAGTAAAGCTTTGTCTTAGTTGAGCAACTCTCAGGCACAATCTTCCCAAGATGGAGAGCTCCTCTCATTCATTTTGACACTAGTTATATCATCCACCCTTCATTTCCAGTTCTCGAAAGCCCTCTCTGACTTGGCCTAGCCCTGATTCTTCACTCAAGTCTTATGTTCACCAGCTTTTGTTGTTCCACACAGTACTGGAGTTGTGTCGCATCAGTTCCCCCTAAATCCCCAATCTTACCACTTCACTGATTGCTTTGACTTCCATATTTTGTCATTCAGAGAAGAGCTTCCTAGTGGTAGGCCAGGGACAAGGGAGAACCTGTATATATTTATTATTGTTTCCCAAAATGAGTTTGACCACCTATCTAGAAATAGACAGGACAGGCTAGTCTGACGATGCATTGGTCAAAAGGGGAGGTTTTGAGTCCGCACCTTGTTCTTGTGACTTGGCTCTTTATTTGGGTTATATATAAGGTTATGATCTTGGCCATTCCACATACCCAATCTTGGAAAGCAAAAGTAAAATGAATGTTGTCTGTTGCTATGTGCTGTAATGCTAATAATACATCTGAATGTTATGATATAAGATTTTCTCCTTTGCTTTCTGAACTGATTATTAGACAAGTCTTCTTTCTAGTTTGGCTACTTCAAAGCATGCGGATTTTTGTCCTCTGTTACAATTTATTAAGCTGATGTTAGCACTTATAATTGGCAGACTGTCTTGGAAAAGACTTTGCTTGCTTTCCTCTCCGATAATACATTATCCCCTGTAGTCAAGACAACAGATTTTGCATCATCTGAAATAAGTTAAAGGGCTGTTATATTTTGGAATTGTGCATAGTTTGTTAAGGTTAAATTTACTGGAAGTTTAACAAGCTACACTTATTATTGAATTTAGCCCATTTGCAAGAATTGTGCATTATCTTTTTTTGGTAAGTAATAAAGGTTTTATTAAAAAAAATGTAAGGCGCCCCTAAGTGCACAAGGAGTATACACAGGAACAACCAAACCAGCCCACAAAAAGAAACCCAAACAAACTCACAAGGACCTAAGCCCTTAAACTCGAAACCCACAAAGAGCACTCAAAGCTACAAGAAAAAAACCCAAACAAACCCACAATGACCTAAGCCCTAAAACCCAAAACCAACAAGGAACGCTCAACGCTACAGCACCTGAGCCTTTCCTTTCTTTCGCCTAGAGGCACGCTTGCATCGCCGTAGTCAATGGAGCTTTTCAGATTCAACACCTCTCTTCTCCCTTTGATCTTAAGAATTGTGCATTATCGATTAAGCAAGATAACTTAACATGACAAGATACATAGCAAAGATAGTAAATATTGTGTCAAAATGTTATTTCAATAAGATAAAAGGCTTTTAAAGAAATCCTGTAGCCCTTGGATTTGTGTTGTGTAGATGCAACATATTTTTCGTGGACATGTATTTCTGCTAGCACAGGGAAAATTGTTTTGACTTAAATTTCTGAAACGAAAATTAGACCAAGAATAAAGAAAAAATAAATATCAATCAAGATTATAGAACAAAAAATTTCTGTTAGAGCCATGTACATAGTCCATTGCTGTTTCTTTTTTCATTACTTGAACGCTGCAGCTGTTGTGATTTCACAGATTTCAGAATAGCCCACGTAATATCCATATGTAAGTCATTCTCTAAAGGTTATATATTTTATACCATTTTGTTGGTTTTTGTTTGGTTTCCTATGTTGCGCATAGTAATTGAAAGGTAAATTAGAAAATTGAATGTATAAAATAAAAGCTAATTGGGAAAAACCCTTAGCCAAGGTGTATAAGAGAATGAGATAGGGTATGTTTGATAATGGTTTTGAAAAGTGTTTTTGGTTTGAAAAAGTGTTTTGATGTGACGTAAAGGTGAGAAGTGTTTTTTGGTCCACATTAGAGAATATGTTTTTGGTGTGGTTAATATATCACACTTGTTGTTTGCGATGATACCTTGGTTTTTTGTGGGGCCAATCCTGATCACCTTTGCTATTTGCGTGCTTTATTCTTATGTTTTGAAGCTAACTTTGGGTTGAAGGTTAACCTGACTAAGTCAGAATTGGTTCCTATGGGTAATGTAGATGGGTTGGCTGGCATTTTGGGTTGTAGGGTTTCGTCTTTGCCTTTGAAGTCTTCCGTTGGGGGCCTCTTACAAGGCTAAGTCTATTTGAGATGATGTAGTTGAAAAGATTGAGCGTCGGTTGGCTAGTTGAAAAATGATGTATTTGTATAAGGGTAGAAGGGTTACCCTTATAAAGTGCACCCTTTCCAATTTATCTATGTACTTCATGTCTCAAATCGCATAGAGAAGGCAGAAGCTCCACCAAAATTTCTTTTGGGGTGGAATAGATGAAGAGTTCAAATATCATCTGGTTAGTTGGTCCAAGGTTTGCTTCCAAATTTCTGAGGGAGGGGTTGGGGGTTCGGAGCTTGAGAATGTTCAATCGTGCTCTTTTAGGGAAATTGTTGTGGCGCTATGTGCATGAGATAGAGGCATGGTAGAGAATTGTTGATTCTAAATTTGGCAGTTCTTGGGATGGGTGGTGTTCTATTGATCGCCCTGGGCTGTATGGGATGGGGGTATGGAAGAATATTAGGAGGGGGTGGATGATGCTTTCTAGTCATACTAGATTTGAGCTGGGAGATGGATCCAAGATCAGATTTTGGGATGATGTGTGGTGTACGGGGATGGCCCTTAATGAAGATCTTCTGTTGTAGTTAATTTGGATCTTTCTAGTGGCACCCTTTAGCGGAATATAAGCTTTATTAGAATGACTCATGATTGGCAGATGGATGTCTTTGCATTATTCTTCAATTTGTTGTATTCCTATAGAGTGAGAGGGGAAGGGTTCAAAAAAATGTATGTTCGATGTTAGCTCCTTTTAGAGGTTCCTTGCATGTATAGATGACATTCATTTTCCTTGGAAGAGTATTTGGCGGACCAAGGTAGGTGCCTCTGTGGATCATCTTCTTCTCCATTGTGAAGTTGCATGCGCCTTATGGTATGTTTTCTTCAGTTGTTTTGGGTTGTCCTAGGTTATGTCTAGTCATGTGGTTTATTTGTTGCTTGCTGGTGGACGAGTGATAGCTCTCAGAGTGTTGTTGTATAGAAGATGGTGTCCTCTTGCCTTTTGTGGTGCCTTTGAAGGGAAAGAATCGATCCAAATTTGGAGGATTGAGAGAGGACGTAGGAGGAGCTTAAGTCATTTTTTATTCTCTTTATACTTGGACAGCTACATTTTTAGCTCCTTTGGTGATTAGTTTTAATGATTTTCTTGTTCTTTTTTTCTCCTTTTAGATGAGTGTTTCTCTTGTATACTTCTTGCGTACTAGGTTGCGCTTTTAATGATATGTTGATTCCTTATAAAAAAAAAAAACATGTTTCTTGTGGAGTCTATATAAGAAAATTGTGTTTTTTTTTCAAAGAAACAAATACTAAACATGCTTATTTTGAGAAAACAGAAGCAATTGTAGAGTTAACTTCTTACTTATTAAGAAATAAAAAATTAAGAATTTTTTTTTTAAAAAAAAGATAGTGGCTGTTTGGCCACCCTGTGCAGAGAAAAGGGCTGGCTGCATGGCCACCTTTGGCCTGTTGTGGTCACCCTACACCCACACTCCACCTGACATGTTGGGTGACCACACAGCCTCCCCTCTCCTTCGTTGGAGATGGCCATGCAGCGACCTCTCTCCAATCTTATTTATTTATTTAAAAAATTTTAAGTAATAAGTTGGCACTTACAACTGAAAAATTAAGCATTTGTTTTTATCAAAATATTCCTATAAGGTGTGAAAAGTTCCTTAAGAAGTGTTTTGTTTTTGAATTATTTGTTAATGGTTTTGAAAAAGTGTGCCTTTTGATTTCAAAACTGTTACCAAACAAGGCCATAATGTTCTACTAAAATGAGGAAGCATTTTTCATGTAGTTTGGGATGGTGAGCGGCAAACTCATATTGGTGGTGCATATTTTTTGGGGTGGAGTTTAGGGTACCCTATTTCATAAGCTTTAGAAGGTTAAGGTCAGAGGCATATGATGTTGAGATAGGATGGAGGTAAACTAAGAGTCAGAAGATGATTGAAGCTAGTTTCTTTTCATCTTCTTACCCAATTTTGTATTTGCATTCTCTTAATGCGGCTACCTCATATGATTTCTCTGGGCTTGGTTTGTGCCCCTCTGCCCTTAATAAATCATCACTTCTAAAATAAATGAAAGAAGAACCTATGGATTTCATGTGGGTTCTTTTGTACATTTGTGGGCGCACTGTGTTCCTCTGTGTGCGTGTCATGTGATTGTTCTGGTAACAGTATTGGATCTATGAGTTCTAAATAATCTTTCTACACTCATATGTGTCAAAGAAACTGTTGTTGAAGATTATAAGTGGAACAATTGGTCTGATGTATTCCTCCAATATTCACCCACATTGCTACATTTATTTCATCCACTCCATTTTACACAGGAATAGCTTGTGCCTGATAATTGCTTATTTTGTCTCTTCACATAAAGCTCCTGACATTTGTTTTTGAACTTTTTTGGGCTTAGGTTTGTGCCTACGAAAGCATGCAAGCTGGTATCTACCGGCTCAAACATTTGGGAATTTCTGCAACATTGCCTACTTCTATTTCATCTGCAATGAGTCGGCTCCCTGATGAAGCTATAGTTCTGGCTGCTGCATCGCACATTGAGAGGGAGCTGCAGATAACTCCATGGAACTTGAGTAGCAATTTTTTTACCTGTGTTATTCAGGTAAAAGATATCTGATTTTGCGAAATTGGTATGCCATCTTGGTGATTGTGTTGGAAGTATGCCATCTTGTTGCTACTTGTTATGCTTCTTTGTTGATAGCATATGACTATTGGCTTTTTTTACTCTTAAGAAACTATACCACAATGGCCAATTATTTCAAGATTTTGTCTAGTTGAAGTTGACCTGATATCTAATGTGCCGCTAATGGACATTGGGATGTATCACTTGAAAATCGAAAAATTAGAAGAATGTAAGTAGATTAATTACCTGATCCAGACGGCCCCTGGGACAGACACTGCCCTTGTAACCCATCTTGGTATTTGACTGCCATGGTGATTCCTTTTGCCTTCAGTAGATGAAAAGGGGTCTAAATTAAGACCATGTGTACATCAGGGCCCTTTTCTTGCGTTGAGTTATATATTGAGGTTCATTTTTTCTCTTTTTTTTTTTTTGGTTGGCTGGCGCTTATTACATTGCTTGAGAGTTGAAGGCTTCATAGTTTGGCCACTTTCTGGTGGATTTTTTATTTTTTTATTTTCTTTGTAGGAAACGTTTCACAGTGATTTGACTGTTACTCCTGGCTGCCAAGAAATAAGTTCATTTCATATGCAGCAGCTAGATAGCTTTTGAATTAATTTATACAAGAATGATGCTTCTCAGTTTTGCAACTTGCTACACTTATTTTGATGACCTACTCAATCTGAAGTTTACTTGACAGTGGTGGGTATACGAAGTGACGCTGTCTTAGAGGGGTTCCTCGTCATTAAAAAAAAAAAAAAATGTAAGAATTTTTTTTTTTAAGATGGGCGTGTAGGTACATGAAGTAGCCCTGCCTTGGAGGGGTAAGAATTTTTAAAATGTAAGAAATTTCTTTCTTTTTTTTTTTTTAAAGGTGGGCAAGGCAGCCACTTTTTCGTAGCCAAACTATAGCAGTTTGATCTGATGATGGGGGAGAATTGATCTGCTTAAAAAGTTGTGGCAAAGAATGTTAAACTTAACATTATATAGTGCTTTGCATTCAAAAACATTTATTAAGGTTAGAGAATGTGGGGCATGCACTTAGTGCTTGCTCCTCACTTTATTTGTTCTGAACCTTGGGAGTATCAAGGGCAATTTGCCCATTTTTTTGTCAGACTTGCATGATGATGTCTTTATTGGACGAAACTTTTCTCAGCCTGTGGAAAAAGTCATGGCTTAATTTTGTATGGAGATTTTATGGATTTCTGTTTTTGAAATCCATGCACGTATAACTGAGGTTTTATTTTCTGTTCTTCTTTTATTTTCTTTTTGTTTTACTCTCTTTCAGGGCAAAGAAAATATTGAGCGTTTGGAAATTACTGGTGTCGGTGATCCGTCTGGTCGGGGCCTAGGTTTCAGCTTTGTCCGGACTATTCCAAAGGCACCAATGTCAAGTGCAATGATGAAGAAGAAAACAACTGCTGGTCGAGGAGGGCCCACTGTTACAGGAACAGATGCTGATCTTCGTAGATTAAGCATGGAGGCTGCACGTGAGGTTATGTCATATTTACTGGGAAATTTCAATTTAGTTTCTCAATTTGGCTAAGTCGAATTCAATTAGCCTCTCAGCTCATTAAGCTTTTCGTAAAGGGCACCTTTTTCTTTCCAAATTTGCTAGAACTTTAAGATAGATATAGAACTGAAAAATAAAATAAAATAAAAGAGAGAGAGAAATGATGCACTTGCTAAATTAGCCATATATTGTTCACACATCTCTTTCAAGATCCATCTTTATTTTTATACACCATACTAGTAGTGCACCACACAATCTACAAACAGTACTTCACAGGTTTCTCTAAGCTGATCTCAATCGAGGTAAAAGTTTAACACAAAGGACATATATAGGGTTATAGTGCTTCTAATTCTCAAAAGGACTTTAGACTTTTGATGGAGAAATTACATAATCCTGAATTTTTTTTTTTTTTTTTTGATGAACAAGTCAGATCTTATTGAGAAAAAAAAAATGGTTAAACCCACGTATACGAGATGGACTCAACCCTATAAGCTGCTAAAATGTAAAAAGCTAATCAAATCAACCAAATTTGTAGAGACAAAGTGAGGACATTAACAAGAACCCAACCCAAGAGAGATCTCAAAAAGGAAGATATTAGAAAGAGCACATTAGTCTCACTATCCTCGAAAATACAACGATTCATTTCTCTCCAAATGTTCCACATTAAGAGGGCAGGAATAACTTTCCAGATAGCCTCTTTAGGATATCCCCTCCCTTGTATTTTCCAGCAATGAAGAAGTTCCTGATAATCCTGAAATTTTGACTGCTGAAACTTTAGATATTTTTGGGCCAGTAACACAAAGAGGTCTGCTATCAAAAAAGTAACAGAGAGGTCTGGGGAAAGACCTATGGACTACTAGAGGTCCACCGCAGTCCATGTGAAAATTACCAAAATATCATTCAATTTTGATTGCAACATGAATGAAAAATCACACAAAACAAAGCAAGCAATGTACCAATAGCCTTCTAATCAACCTGTTCTTATAACTATTTCAAAATTAGCTTCACTTGAACCTGTTAAAAAAGAACAGGTTGAAACAGGATTGCTTCACATGAGTGTGTTGAAAACTCCCTTGTTCTTTTAACTATTTCTGTTGAAGCAAGAAAAAACTCAGAACCAAGGTGAAGCATCTGCTTTAATGCATTGTTGAATTCCTAGGCTTAATGGAACATTCTTCCTATGAAACAATAGTTTGGAAGAGATAACATTCACTTTGTATATTTTTTATTTACTGTTTGGGTTTTACATCAAGAGTAATCTGGAGACTTGTTTCCTTTAAGAAGTATGGTGCAGGGGTTGCTATCTATGCATGTATTGGTGATATGACTGGAAGCTAATAGTTGATCAAGTTCTTATTGCTGGTTTTTCTTAGTATCTCTAGTTGGACTGCTTTTTTCCTCACGAAATCATGTCATACGGTTTCCTGTTACCATTGCATTTCCCATCCTTGGGCAAAGAACAGAACTGTGAACATCTCTCTCTCTCTCTCTCTCTCTCTCTCTCTCTGAGTAATGGTAAAGAACAATAGTTTTTGTTGCTCTTGTACTGATTGTACTGATAAGGAACATGCTGGTATCTCCTAGTTTTACATAACACTTCTCATTTCTCTTTTTGCAATCTAAAACTTGTGTTGTTTAGTAGTAGTTCATGTTTTTAATATTCTACTGTAAATCAATCTCCAGGTTCTTCTAAAGTTCGATGTTTCTGAGGAAGAGATTGCAAAATTGACTAGGTGGCATCGGATTGCTATGATACGCAAGCTTTCAAGCGAGCAAGCTGCATCTGGGGTGCAGATTGATCCCACCACTATCAGCAAATATGCACGTGGCCAGCGAATGTCCTTTCTTCAACTGCAGCAGCAGACAAGAGAAAAGTGTCAGGAAATTTGGGATCGGCAAGTTCAGAGTCTTTCTGTGTTAGATCGTGAAAATGAGAGTGACTCGGAGGGAAACAGTGATCTGGATTCCTTTGCTGGGGATTTAGAGAATCTTCTTGATGCAGAGGAATGTGAAGAAGAAGTGGGGAACTATGAATCCAAGTATGACAAAGTAGACGGTGTTAAGGGTCTTAAAATGAGAAGGCGCCCATCCTCAGCTCAGGCAGAAGAAGAAATGGAAGATGACGCAGCTGAAGCAGCTGAATTGTGCAAGTTACTCATGGACGGTATGGATATTTTAGTCACACTATAGGAGTAAAAGTGATTTGATTTCTCTTTATTTTACTCAGGGATGGTATGGATATTTTAGTCACACTATAGGAGTAACAGTGATTTGATTTCTCTTTATTTTACTCGTGGATGGTATGGATATTTTAGTCACACTATTGGAGCAACAGTGATTTGATTTCTCTTTATTTTACTTTGGAGGAGCTTTTATAAACATCTCTCTGGGTGAACTCTTTTGCCTTTCTGGGTTTTTAGCAATTATTGTATATCTGCTACAGTGAGAAAAGATCAGATGGAGAAAATGTCTTCTTGTCTGACTTGGGATTTTTTTTGAGTGGGAAAAAGTCAAAAAGTTTGCAAACCCTGTGGAATTGATTAGGCCTTTTTTGCATGTATCAATCATCTCTGTATAACTCTGGATAATTTCTTTTTGTCAATAAATGAAACAGATACTAATTCTGTTTGCGTAACTTTTTGGCATGTCTCCGGTGGATTTTATAATGGCATCAAGACTTCTACTTCTGATATATGGTTTACCTTGAAATTTTTCTGCAGATGTTGATGCTGAGAGGAGGAAGAAGAAAAAGACTAGAGTTGTGAGGGATGAAGCAGGGCTGGGTCTGGGCTCGCAACCAAGTTTTGCTTTTGAGAATACAGATCGGATCAAGCAAATTGCTGGTATTGCCCAACCTGATGGTTCCTATACTTCAAAGGAGAATTTCAATAATGATGTAAAGGAGGTATGAATGATTTACATTTATGTTATACTTTTGTGCATATATGTTTTAGATCACCTGTTTTACCTTCATATGGAGGTGCACATAGAGGTAGAATTGAGGATAATAGAAATTGCTGTATCTTTTGGTGGCAGGTTGAAAATGTTCTCATGAAAAGAAGCAAGTATGGAAAGGTGAATGCAATTAAAAAGAATGATGTCGCAAATATAGGTCTAGTCAGTAAGAAACTCAAAATATCGGGAGATAAAGTCAAGGTAGTGACTTCATTCATCTTCATTATTTTCGTCTTTGGTGGCATTATACATTAAGAAGTTTTGCCATGTTGAAAATTATTGTCATTAGAAAATCTTTCAAGGTCATATCAACTACTACAAATGCCGCATGAGGATCCTCATCTTGCCAACTAGGATTTTGTATGTTGTTATCTGTGCTTTTCTTACTTTACAAGTGTGGAAAATATGATCGCTGGTCCAGTACAGTGATGATAAGAGAAATAATAATGTTGGGAAACTGTATGGATTTTGTATTAGGTTTTGTTAAAAACATTTTAACAAACAGGGAGGCAATACAGAGTATGATTTGTGACAAGATAGAATGAAGGAAAAGTATACATGTAGTTCTTGATTAGCTTATGAGAATCCATGGAGGCAATCCCATTTAATTAGGATTAAAGCTTAGTTGAGTCAAGTTTTGATTGAAAGCATTTGAACTTTAGTAGGAATGAATTAGGTTTCTTTTACTTATTTTTCTTGATGGAAAAATATCATGCAGTTAATGTATGTGTTAGTTGTCCACTTTTTAGAAGTTAAGTTGATGTGATTTGTTGTTACTGTATGTGTTAGTTGATCCTTAGCCGCTCACATAAGCAATAGTAAGCAGGTTTTCATGTGTATTGCATCAGTTTAGTAGGAGGCCCCTACTTTGCACTAGCAAGAACTATCAAACGACCCAGCATATCATATAAAGTGCCATATTGCGACCAATGGATCTTAGGTTCACTCAAAGTCTGGAACTAGTATACTTTTGTTGTAATTCCTTGTATCTTTATTCACACCTGTATAAGTTGAAGAGACTTATTAATAAGCATGCCAAAGTAATAAACATTTATTGAGAATACCTGAATTTTGAAGTTGCACTTTGTGTTATTGTCCATTAGGTTATCATGAAAAGAGAGACAAATAATGGATATACCGGTTTTTCCCTAGATCTGGTGTTTGAACTGTCAGTGTTTCCCTTTAAAAATATCTTGTCCTGAGTGCATGCAATTTAATTCAGATGTATACGAAACTGCTTTTCATTTTGCAGGAGCGTATGGCATATTACTTATTTGTAGTACATATCTGTTCTAATGGACAATCTGATATATGGTTGTAATCTGAAATTACATGCTTCTTTCTGGATCGTTGTCATAGCTTTACTTCAGTGTTTCCATCTCCTGCCCCAATCCAACTTAATTTACTCCCCTGAGTGAAAACAGGTTTTTAAAGAGAAAAAGTCAGCAAGAGAGAGTTTTGTCTGTGGGGCATGTGGTCAGGTATGTAATATCAAGTTGCTTCAGAGTTTTTATGATGTTTGGAAAAAGCATTAAAGTATGATTGATCACTTTTTGATGACCAGCTTGGACATATGAGGACAAACAAGAACTGCCCCAAATATGGAGAAGATCTGGAAGCACACCTTGAAACTGCTGATCTGGACAAGGCATCTTTAAAATTGAAATCCCTGGATCCCTCTAGTCAGTCCCAGCAGAAAACTCAGACAAAGAAGCTCATTCAAAAAAGTGCGACCAAAATTGCTGTTATCGAAGCTTCTGAGGGTGAAAAATCTACTTTGAAGGCAAAAGTTCTTCCAGTGAAGTTTAAATGCGGCTCGGTTGACAAGGTTTCTGATAATGTTTCTGTTGAAGTGGCACCAAGTTCAGACCAGCCAGTTACTTCCACTTCTGATACTGGGAAGTCCATTGTCAAGGTTAATAAAATAGTAATTCCCAACAAGACAAAACCTGAAGATGCAGAGACCCCTAAACCCTCTATTGTAATACGACCGCCAACAAACACACCAAAAGATCAGCCAGAATCTCATAAACGCTCTATCGTGATACGGCCACAAACGGAAACAGATAGAGAGCAGCCTCAGAAGAAAATCATAATCAAACGGCCAAAAGAGATTATTGATGTGGACCAGGTCAGTCAGGATGGAAGCACTGGCGTTGAGTACAGGAAAACTAAAAGAATAGTTGAATTGTCCAACATTGAGAAGCATAGGAAGCAGGACAACAAGTATTTGGCTGAGGAATCAGTAAAAAGGAAGGCTAGAGATGATAGAAGATGGTGGGGCGAGCAAGAGAAGCAGAGAAATGAAGAGAGACAGAGAGAAGAGAGGGCAAGAAGGCTTTATGAGGATGAAATGAGGATGCTAGAGGAGCAAGAAAAGTTAGCTGAGATCAAGAGATATGAAGCAGCAATTAGAAGAGAGAGGGAGGAAGAAGAAAGACAGAAAGCAAAGAAGAAGAAAAAGAAGAAGAAAAGGTCTGAAATAAAAGAGGAGTATTTAGAGGACCCCAGAACAAGAAGTGATAAAAGGATGCCAGAGAGAGACCGGAGTACAAAAAGGAGGCCTGTTGTTGAGTTGGGAAAGTACGGTGCAGAGTATGCTCCACCAACAAAGCGTCGTAGAGGAGGAGAGGTACAGTGCTCATTCCTGCTTGGTCTGTTAATTTCTTCTGCACCTGTCTCCCATGTATGCTGCTTTATTATCACCAGTGATATTGGTCTTTTCTTATATAAAATGATTTCTCACCTCCTAGATAAACAATAGGTACGGATCAAAGGGAAGGCAGGCAATTGAGTGTGGATGAAAGTCTCATCCATCTTGCCTTATGGAGACCTACATAGCTTCAAGACTAACTCTTTTAGCAGTTAGTTTACTGGAATTATTTCTTTGATAATAAATACATTATAAGATATTATTAACAGTGCCAATATGGCTGCTAAAACTTAAAAGGGTGGTCCACCCTTATGGGGTGAGCTTGGATGCCCAATGAAACGGGTGATGGGGGGAGTTTGGTGCTTTTGATTTTAATCCCGACTTGGGTCACCGGATGGGGTAGGTTTAATGACCCTCTCTCCTTCCAACTCGAAAACATTACAAAATATGGGTTCATTTGACAATGCTTTTTAGAAAGTGTTTTTTGTTTTTTGGTTGTGATATGACATAAAGGTGAAAGTAGTTTTGAGTTATTTGTTAGTGCTTTTACTTTCTTTCTAAAAAGCAAAAAGCAATCTTAAAAGGCGTTGCCAAACGAGCCCATCTTATTATTAGGATTTCCTTTCATTCTTTGTAAGATACCTTTCTAGGTCTCATCTCTCTCATTGCCCCGCAAAATAACTATGACAAGAGCTCCGAAACAACTTGTGTCACAATCTACCACATTACCTCTTCTATTTCTTTCCAACTCGAGCTCTGATAAGAGCCGGTTTTTGGTCAGTCTTATCACTTGATTAGGTATGGATCTTGATGGTTGGAAGTTTTCATTAAAAAATAAAAAGTAGAAACAGTAGAAAAAAATAAGGAATACTTATGGTTTAAAGGTATCAAACTGTTGAAGTTCTTTTTTTGTCATGAGTTGAATGGTTAATGGTGAAATCAAGATCAGATGCTTCTCCCAACCCTTTTTGGTGGAATTACAATTTTTTTTTATACAAGTAATCGAAATATCATTAAAAGCATAAGGTGTCCCTAGGTATACAAGAGAAGCCACCTATACAAGAGAAGTCGTCTAACTAGTAAAGGCAAAAAGAACAAGAAAATCATAATAACTAATCGGAGAAACAAAAGCAGTTGTCCAAAGATACAATGTGTTAAAAAATAAAGACTTCAATCTTCTCCCAACTGCTGTCACAGTCCTCAAAACTTTATCATTTCTTTTCCTCCATAGACACCACAAAAGGCACTAAGGCACCATCTTCTACACGATAGCACTCCTAGTGTTGCCAACAGTCCACCAACAAGCATGCAAATCGACTACTCGTATAGGCATGACCCAAGACAATCCAAATTGACCGAAGAAAACATTCTAAATGATAATAATAACAATAATAATGATGATGATGATAATAATAATAATATGAATACCATAGGTAATGATAATCAAAGTAAATATTATAACAGTAGTAGTGGTAGCATGTAGTAGTAGTACCAAGCACTTTCTCCGAATGCTTTCTAGTGAAAAATAAATGTAGATAATACTAATAATTATGATGATAATAATAAGCATGATAACACCAATAACAATATCCATTAAATTACTGATGATGGTAACACTAATACAATAATAATATCTGTTAAATAGGGTTGAGGTTTTGAGGGTAGTGAAAGCTCCGAATAGTGATCAGGCTCTAAGTCCTCACGGTTACTCTAAGGCATTCTTCCAAGCTTGTTGGGATGTTTTAAAAGAAGACATAATGAAGCTCTTTCATGACTTCCATGCTAGAGGCAAGTTTGAAAGGAGCCTAAATGCTACGTTCATAGCTCTCATTCTGAAGATTTCAAGGGTTGTTGAGCTTAATTCATTCGATTAGTTTAGTGAGTGACATTTACAGAATTACTGCCAAAGTTCTAGCAACAGGCTGAAAATAGCATTGAAGATTATTTCCAAGTCTCATAACTCATTCAACTAGGTAAGGCATATTGTAGATCCTATTCTCGTTGCTAATGAGTGTCTTGATAGCAAAATCATATTTGGGGAGCCGAGAATGCTCTACAAATTGGATTCAGAAAAAGCCTATGATCACGTTAATTGGAATTTTTTTGTTGTACATGCTGAGTGGTTTTGGGGGGAAATAGTGTACTTGGATAGCTCATTGTATCTCTTTGATGCATTTTTCTGTATTGGTAAATGACACTCCCACGGGTTTGTCCAGTAGCTCTCGTGGCTTGAGACAGGGGAGGTTCCTTGTCTCCATTGTTGTATGTCATGGTGATGGAGGCTTTGGGTAAAATGATTTGTACTTTAGTGAGTGAGGGTTTGTTGTGTGGCTTTTCTACGGGGACCGGGAATGATGGTGAGATTGATATTGATAAAGTTCATTAAGCCTTACTCTTCCACAAAAAGCACCTTAAAGGAAGATGTTTGCTCAAGGCTTATAAAGCCTACAACTCAGGTATACCTTGACAATGTGGGACTATTAACACGCCCCCTCACGTGTGGCACTATTGTCCAAACATGTGTACAATGAGAAGGAAGGCTCAACATTGTCCAAAGCTTTGAAGCTTTGATACTATGATAAAGTCCATTGAGCCTTACTCTTCCACTAAAGGCACCTTAAGGGAAGAGGTTTGCTCAAGGCTTATAAAGCCCACAACCCAGGTATACATTGGCAATGTGGGACTCTTAACAGATATCTCTCATCTTCTATTTGCAGATTTAATTTTCTATGCGGCTGATCCGGATCACCTCTGTCATCTGTTCTTATGTTTTGAAGTTGTCTTGGGTTTGAAGATCAATTTGGCTAAGTCAGAATTGGTTGTAATGTCAATAATGTAGAGGGTTTGGCTAGGATATTGGGTTGCAGGGTCTCTTCATTTCCTATGATGTACTTAGGTCTTCCATTGGGTGCTTCTTTTAAAGCCAAATTTATTTGGGATGGCATTATTGAGAATATTGAGCGTCGTTTGACTGGCTGGAAGTAGTTTTTTACTTGTCTAAAGAGGGTATGGTTACTTGATCAAGAGCACATTGTCTAATTTGCCTACGTAAATGTTTTTGTTTGCCCTCTCGGCTAGCAGTGCCAATCGAATTGAGAAGTTACGACGGGATTTCTTGCGGGAAGGTATTGGTGAAGAGGTCAAGTTTCTCCAATCTCTGGGGGAGGGTTTGGGGTTTGGAAATTTGCTCATGTTCAACCGAACTCTTCTGGGGAAGTGGTTATGGTGTTACGCTTATGAGAGAGAAGTTTTGTGGAGATTGGTAGTGAACGTTAAATATGGTAGTCAGTGGGGTGGGTGGTGCTTGAACTTAGTCAATGGGTCTTATGGGGTGGTTCTTTGGAAATTCATTAGGAGGGGTTGGGAGGAGTTTTCTAGATATACTAGATTGAGGTAGGTGACGACTCCGAGATTAGTTTTTGGCATGACGTGTGGTGTGGGGAGCAGCCCCTTGAGGCTGGCAATGCATCTGTGGCAAATCATCTTTAGTTCTCTAATGACTTTTTTAATGTTTTTTTATTTTTCTGGTTAGGTGTTTCTCTTATGTATTTCCTGTGTACCTGGATGCACCCTTTGGTTTTTTATGAATTTCAACTACTTATCAAAAAGAAAATCTTTTGATTTCCTTGAAAATTTCTTTATTTTTTTTGTGGGTTGTGAGATATTTTCCTCTTGGAAAACAAATGCGCCCCATGACAGCCTGCAAATCAAAATAATATCTACAAGTATAAGAAAACCACAATTATGAGCTGTGAATGAGGTTGGTGACAGCAAGAAGGGTGGGAGACTGGGAGTGGAGTCGGTGAAGAACGACCTGAAACTAATGGCCCATATCATTTAGGCTATTTATGCATATTCAAATGTTTGACTGGGTGAGTTTGATTTTGCTATTTCACATTATTTTGATTGTGCCATTGGAGGTTTCCAGTTCTATCTTGGGACGAATTGGACTGGAACGAATCATATGAAACTGAGATTTGAGTAGTTTGAAAAATAGGAGAGATTTTTATGTGTTTTTGTTAAGGTTTTGGGGGAGGTTGGAATAATACACATGTTGGCTATGTCCAAAACAAGAAGAAGTTGACGTTGTATCTGTTTCTTCTTTTTTTCCTCTTTGGTTCTTTGGTTCTTTGTTGATCTATATAAATGGTGAACCCAAATATTCAATCAAATGATGTTGGAATGATCTGCAGCTCCTATTCACATACATATAGTGAGTTATATTTATGTGAAAATCTTGGTTAATTATCCCACAGGTTGGTTTGGCAAACATCTTGGAGCGCATAGTGGAGGCCCTCAAAGACAGGTACGAGGTGTCGTATCTTTTCTTAAAGCCAGTATCCAAAAAGGATGCTCCTGACTACCATGACATCATACAACACCCCATGGATCTGTCCACAATCAAGGAGAAGGTGAGGAAGCTGCAATACAGGAGCCGGGAGGATTTCCGGCACGATGTTTGGCAGATCACATATAACGCCCACATATACAACGACGGCCGCAATCCGGGAATTCCTCCTCTTGCAGATCAGCTTTTGGAGCTTTGTGATTATTTGTTAATGGAGAATGATGAAAGTTTAACTGAAGCTGAAGCTGGTATCGATTGAAAGGATTAGAGGCACATATTGATGATAAGTTAGATCGATTATTTCGCCTGAATGCCCCCACTTTGGTGGAGCAATTTTTATGTTTCTGGGGGGTTTTCATGGTTTGTGGATATATGCCTTAATTGCATCATAGGGAAAATATTTTGAAAAAAAAAAAATAAGAAAAAAAAAACGGTTGCTTCCCTTGTACATACTTTTGTATATATAAAAGTTAAATTTGTTAATCAACGACATTAAATTTGTGTGTGTGTGTGTGTGTGTTATATAAAAACATACATATTAACTCAAATGATAGTCTCTGTGTGTGTGTGTAGAATGAATTTATATAAATGTTATAAAAACATACATATTAACTCAAATGATAGTCTTAACAATAATTAATTAACTAATGACCAATATGGATTTACAAATATAAAATAAACACAATCATAATATTTAATCATAATATTTACTTTATATGAGAAATGAATAAGTTAATTAGATAGCTCGTGAGCACTGGAATTTGTATGAATAACTTTTGGGAGAAAGGACCATTTTATATGCTAGCAACTATAGATTTCGTATCTATAATATTTTGTCAAGTCTTTTATGAGTGCGATTGGCATAAGAATTTTGCAGTCAAAAAGTACGATTTTAAATCAAATAGTAGAAAACGTATTATTTGGTGGTGCGTTTTTAATAAATTGTAATTTGAAAACGTAAAAAAATATGCATTTTTCAAATAAAGGTAAAGTGATACATTTTTAAAAACAAAGTTTTAAATGATAAATTGCAGTTTTACTAAACATTTAATTGGGTTAACAATTGTGTTTTCAAATTACAATTTTTAAAATCGTTATTTTTAAATTGTATCTTTTTAAAATTGCATACTCCAACAAACAAACTTAATTTTTCACCAAGCTTGAATAATGGTTTTGGATTATTTTTCCTTTTCTTTTTTTTTCTTTTTTTTTTTTTTTTTTTTTTTTGGTGTGTGGGGGTAGCCGTGTAGGTAACAACTGACAGAAATGATCAGATCAATCAAAAATAGAAAAAACTCCAATGATGGTGGTGGCCTAAAAGGTCATCATTTGACAGGAAAATATTAGATTTGGCTCTTCGAGTCTGTGTTCAAAGAGATGTATTATTTGGATAATTTTTATACAATAATGTTGATGTGTTTAGTATTTTTTTTTTAAAAAAAATATTAAATATATCAACATTATTGTGTAATTACTGTACAAAATTACTGTACAGCTAACGTATCCCAGTGTTCAAATAGAAGAATATTATATATTAGGGTTATCCTCATTATTGCAAGTCCCATCCAAGCATCATTCCATCGATATAAGAAAGCGAATTGCATAAGTAAAGCATTCCTGATCTACAAATGCTTTAGAATCGATAAAGAGCAAAAATGTGTCCTAGAAACTACTTTTTGGCTAACCCAATTGAGTACTTGAAAAAAAAAAGCACTTTTCCATCCATTTGAGGAATTTTAACAAAGCGAATTCAATAGCATGCGCAGATATTAACAATCCTTTTCTTCACCTTTCATGTATTCCTCGTACAATCCAACGAACAATAGGAAGAATAATAATAATAATAATCTAAAAAGCAATCTCGATCTTTCTTTTTCTTTTTTTCTCTTACTTTTTTTAATGAAGAGACATCATCAAGAGACAAACAGGAACTTAGTCCCACTTCACAGAAACCTCACACTAATACGAAATAAAATAAGATCATCAAACACCAAAGCCATCCATACTTGATCCGGATCACCGGCAAATGTGAGAGAGAGCCTCTATAAGACATATTACCCGAAACTCGGTTAACTTAATAAGGATTTTTTTACATTTACTGTCCGAATTATTATCGTTCGAATCTCTATCCACATTATTGTTGCACCTTGAATGAGGGTTTCAAACAACTGATAAACTCTGCGTCATCCCCACCATTGGTGAACAGCAACTCCCTCATCCCTCAGCCTTCCATACAAAGCCAAGCACTCCCAATAAGCCCTCTTGCTCTTGTAATATTTATCCCCACCACCTGGCCACCAATGGTTCCTGCACTCCAAAAACACTTCATCCACCAAACAGATTGTCCTCCTATTAATCATCTCTTCCACCACTTCTGCTTCTGCCTTCATCACAACATATTCCTCTTCCTTCACATTCTTCACCAACCAATCTGAGACATCAACACCTGTTGATCTTTCCTCAGCCACTGCCACAAGATTGTAAACCTCAAATTCTTGGTTCCTCTTGGGATAATTCTGATGAAACCATTCAGTCACACCCTCAGCCAACCCCACATCAATGAAAACTCTCCGCTTATAGCCTTCTAGATTATCACCCAACAAGTCAGGAAGGAACTTGATTTTCTTCAAGTACTTGGTTGTCGGTGGCTCTAGCAAGACATCTTCAAGATTCTCTAACATGGCCTTCTTGGCCTCCGACGCCATTTGGCAAACGCGCCGCCGCCGCTTTGTCAAGGACATCACTTTCCTCATTGCCATAATGGTGGAATTATAGCGACAAAGATTCACGATCCTATAGTTAGAATGTTTTCGAAAACCGTTTGATGGGTTTTTGCTCAGAGGAACAGCCACAATCCCTCCAACCTTGAGAACACGGTTGACAAATTTAGTGTCGGAAAAACTGGACGTGAAAACGAAATCAAATGTCTCATCAGGGATCGAGCTTTGTCCCTTCAAATCATAATCCATTACCACTTCAATCACATTGTTGTGCCAAAGCTGCAGATTCTGATGAATCATTCCCGCAGTGCTGCCGGGGCTCACAATGATCAGAGCTTTATCGCCCTTTCTCAAAAGGCCTTCACTGGCCAAATGTCGGAAAAGCGAATTCAAGAGCTTGGAATTGATGATATCAGATCCATTGTTAGATTCAGAAGGTGAACCTCTAAGAATGGACACAATACAAGGCAATGTGAGAATAACCAAAACCAAAAATACTGACCGAGACAGAACACTCAGAACCCGTGTATGAGGAAGCTGAATGACCAAAAGGGTGTTTGAATTCGAACCCATTCTTCCACTACGCATGTGCTTCATCTTGTTTTCGTAATCCTTGTCTCCAAACCGAGAAAATCCCATGACTTTGTTGGCCTTTTTGCTTGAATTATATTAACAAAAGAAGTCAATTCTTAGAAACCACGAGATCCAATCGATCTCTGTGACAAGAGCTTGATTCGCAGATTGGGAGAATACCCAGATGCAAAAAAAGTTGAAGATACAGAAGAAAGCAGTTTGAGGAAAATGGAATCTAACGGCTGCAAAATCTGGCGGCGGTGTGGTTGCCACCCACGAGGGCCACACGGGTGCTTTGGATTCCACACCAAAGGAGCAGCAACTGCCTCGCCCTCTCAACCTCCATGGCTTTTTTCATAAAAGCTTCTGTTCTTCTTCACCAACCCAGACCCGTTTCAGATTTCACCCACATGTCTTGGAACGGATCATCCGAAGGTCTGAAACCCGACCACCATGGGATCAGACCAGAGTTGGCAAAGAAAAGAATGAGAGAGAGAGAGAGAGAGAGTTGGGCTGTTGAAAGAGGAGAGGAATTTATATACGGAGAGAAGGATGGATGGCAAGGAAGAAGGGGATGAGTTGTCCAAAGGGAGGTCTTCCGCTTTTCTAGAATTTTGAGAGTGCATGCCGCGTGTGAGCAGTGTTTCAGACAGTTCCGATGACGATGATCATCTTGTCCATTTTTTTATCTACATATTTCTCACCTATATTCTTCATTTTAAAACATTATAAGAATGATCTAAAAATAAAAATAAATAAATAAATAAAAACATTATAAGAATGAATAAAGTACGCATATCCTCCAAATTTATCACTTTATTGTGATGTACTTTTAAATTAATAATTGTATCGGTCTCCTTAAATTATTAAAAACAATGTCGATGTTTTCTTTAAAGCCAACAAAAAAAAAAAACAAAAATATTACAGCTCAAAATAAAAAAATAAAAAAAACCTTAAAAAAGCTTGATAAGATAAATATATCCTTATAAATTCGAAAAATTAAAAATATTTTTTAAAAAATTAAAAAAAAAACGATATTTTTTTGCAAGATTGAAAAAAAAAACAATTTATTTTGAAAAAAATAATAAAAATTAAAAATTAAAAAAAAAGAGAGAAAAATGAAAATTCAAAGGCGGGAACAAACTAAAATTATATAAAACAAAATCTAAAAAATAATTTTTTCGGTTTTCTTTTTAATTTTAATTTTTTTAAAAAAATAATGTTTTGTTTTGTTTTTAAGAATTTTTATAATTTTATGAAGGATATTTTTATCATTGTGGGACACATTGACATTGTTTAGTAGTTTATGGAGATATAGGGAGGTATGTATACTTTTTTCAATACGAAAAATATTCATAAACATATGTGAAAAAGGATTACGAAGATCGGGGTAGTTCGGTCACCTCCAAATCGGTCATTGAAATAGCTCAGCCACCCCTTTAGCCAAAATAGAGGTAGCCGACCACTTCCATTTTGCCCAAAGGAGTAGCTCCAGCTACCCCTCGTTCTTTTTTTTTTTTTTTTGTTAAAAAAAAAAAAAAAAAAGTTTTTATTATTTTTAGTTTTTTTATTTTAAATTATATGTATATGTTGATTTTTTAAAGCCTGTGAAGTGGACTATTGTCAATTTTTGGATACAAGTTGGACAGAGGTACTATCTCTGTCTTTAACCATAAACAAGATATTATCTATGGTACGAAATGAACCACAATGAGCAAAAGATAAAGTCATTAAACCACAGGAGGGTCAGACGTATTTAACCCTAAATTGAATGACCACGATCATGCCAGATTATCGATATTAAATCACCACTTGATCCAAAAACTTAAGTTGATAGGAATAGATAAATTTAATCAGTATTTTAACACTCTTCTTCATGCGTGAGCTCAAACTCCATTTTAATAGGTGGGGTCCAACGCGTATAATACTTTAATTAAACGGGATGAATTAATCGAGACAATATTTGAACTTAAAATCTTTATCCTGATACCGTATTAATCATTACCTATTTCAAAAATTTAAACGAATAAAAAGTAATAATAAATCTAATGTTTTAATAATAAAAAAAATCTCCACCATATATCCCAGCTCCATAGATGAACGAGCCATCATGTTAAGTTCCCCACAAACTGGAAAGAAAATGACAAAAGCCTGGGGTCGACTGTTAGGGGTGGGCGTCGGTTCGGTAGGCGGTTAAGTCGGTTAATTCGATCGGTTAACCGACTTTTGTCGGAATGTAGTTGGTGAATTTATTTCGGTTAAGTCGGTTAAGCGGTTAATAGGCGGTCGGTTTAGTCGGTAAAGCGGTTAATAGGCGGTCGGTTAAGTCGGTAAGGCGGTTAATAGGCGGTCGGTTAAATCGGTTAACATTCGGTTAAAATGGGTAATGAAACGACGTCGTTTTGATTTTTTTAAAGGAAAAAAAAAAAAAAAATGATCATACATTTCGTTCTTACTAAAACAACGTCGTTTCGTTTATGTCGGTTCGGTTAATCGGTCGGAATAGAATTCGGTTCGGTTCGGTTCGGTTACCGCTTAAAAGGCGGTTCGGTTCGGTTGTCGCTTAAAAGGAGGTTCGGTTCGGTTCGGTTCGGCTGCCGATCCGGCTTTCGGAATAAAATTTTATACCGACTACCGAACCGAAATTAGTCGGTTAAAGTCGGTAGGCGGTCGATGTCGGTTCGGTTTGGTTCGGTAAGCGGTCGGTAGGCGGTAGGCAGATAATTTGCCCACCCATATCGACTGCAATTGAACTGCTTTGTCGGCTCAACTTTCCTCTCTCTCTCTCTCTCTCTCTCTCTCTCTCTCTCATGTGCTATATTCCTAAAGCACAGACTGCAGTTTATTCTCTCTCTCTCTCCCTCTATATAGCTATCTACTTGTTTCAGTTTTTTTTTACATTATTTTGAAGCTCTCTTTCGCTTGACGGCGCCGGTGGAGAAGGATGGACCGCCGGCCGGAGGAGAGAGAGATAGAGAAAGAGAGAGACGCGTTAAATTCGAGACTGTAAGAGTACCAAGAGAAGAAAATCTTGAAAAATGTAGTTTGGACTTTCGACCCCCCAGACAACACCTACAGCAGCTAGAGGTTGTGAATGAGTAATCCTACACATCATCCATTTGTTTTCCTTTTGTCTCTTCAAAATTGATGTGGCTCTTAAAATCACCATTGAATTTTTGATATATCACTCTTAGATTTTGATCCAATGGTGATTTTAAGAGCCACATCAATTTTGAGATGACAAAAGGAAGATAAGGGGATGATGTGTAGCATTACTCGTCGTGAATATGTGTTTATCACAAATATTGCCAATTTAACAATAAAACATGGTAATTAAAAATAAAAATAAAAATAAAAATAAAACATGGAATAAAATAACCAAATAAATAGTAATCAAAATCAAGTAAGCCAATCACCAACAAATACATGAATTCTCTCCTATTTGCACTTTGAAGGAGAGAATCATTCTCTGTTGAACCCATAAGAAGACTCGCAATGACATCTTCATATTTAATTTTTTGTTATATTTTTAACAAAAATTACAAATAGGCCCATATAATAAACTTTTTACCGAATGTTAAACTTAACGTTTGTCAAATTTTCCCACTATATTCATAGAACCAAAAAAACTTGTTATAAATTTTTTAATAATAATTTTTGCAAATCGTGCCAAAGTAGAAAAATAAACGTATTTATTTAAAGACAATAGTATTCATGAAGTTATTGTGAATGATTAAAATATAGTATTTATTTAAAGTAGTAAAACATTTAAAAATTTTGTTGTTTGATGATTTAAAAAAGTGTTTAGCTAAAACCCTTAAAATAGATTTTTGAAGTTAAATTTTGAGAAATATAAAAAGGCCATTGTGAATGATCTAATAAGAGGTCGGCTTTCAATTTTCACAGCATTGAAACTTTAGCAAATTCATTTTTTTGGGTAAGTTTTTTAGAAATTTTCTTTAAACAAAAAAGAAATTTCCATACTTCATTTGGTAAGGAGAGAAAAATGGTAAAGGTTAAAAAAAAAAAAAAAAAAAAAAAAAAAAAAAAAAAAAAAAAAAAAAAATTTACAATTTAGCCCCCAAAGTACTAGGCATTCTACGGATAGCCTCCAAACTATCAGTCATTCTACGGATAGCCCCCCAAACTACCGACGCTTGGACTATGGCCCCCCAAACTACAAAAAATTTCAAAAAGACCCAATTTTTTTACGAAAAATACCTATACTACCCCTGTCACGTTTCATTTTTTAATTAAAAATAATAATTAAAAAATTAATTTTAAAAATTAAAAAATTAAAAAAAGAAAAAAAAAGGAGTAAAATTTTATTTTAAAATTGAGAATAATTTCAGTTGATTAAAATTTTATTTTACTTCTTTTTTTTTTTCTTTTTTTTTTTTTAATCTTTTCTCAAAATAAAAATATATATATTTTTTTTAATCTTTTCTCGAAATAAAAATATCAACTCATTTTTTTTAAAAAAAAAAATATTAGATTTAATCATTTTAAAAAATCACTCTTTTCGTAATTTTTTTTTTTTTTAAAAAAAAATTATTAACAGAATTTTTGTCATATCAGCGAGTCAACAAATCATCCTCCATAAGAAATTTTATTTAATAAATATTGCATACCAAATCTATCAACGAATTTTAATAAAATCTTTATCCAAAATTTGCGATGCAAATTATGTTTTCATTCGACTTAATCAAGGTTTTTATAAAATAGACTAAAAGAGTTATGCTTTTATATATCTAAAATGGTAGGAAAAAAAAAACTAAAAATTATATTTGATATATACACAAGATTATGAAAGAATTATATCACAAACATGGGCATTACTTTTTTTGGATTTACTTACCGATAAATTCATATTGATTTATAACCTATCAATCCAACTACCTACAACTAAAAACTTTGAAGGTGGACGATCAAGATCTGTCCAAAAAATTAAAAAAAAAAATTAATTTTTTTTTAATTGAAAAAGACACGTGTTAAGGGTATTATAAGCATTTTTCGTCAAATTGGACATTTTTTAAACTTTTTGGTAGTTTGGGGGTTAGAGTCCAAGCATTGGTAATTCGAGGGGCTCTCCATAGAATGACTGGTAATTTGAGGGCTAAATTGTAATTTTTCTAAAAAGAAATATTTGGTTTCATTTAAGTTCTCGTGAACAATAATACAATTAGACGTGTTATTTGTACGTACATTTACATTTTGTGTGAAATGCGAGACATTTGCCATAATATGATATGGTATAAAAAATGGAGACATGTCCTCTTTAGTTGAAACCAATTAGAAAAGAGCCGATTCCTTATAAGTGGAAGATAAAATTATATTTTTATATTTTATTTGACAATTTTATCCTCTACTTATAAATGACCAACTCCTTTTCAATTGGTTTGAACCGGAAATCCTATAAAATAGGGATGGAATCAGAGTTGCCCAAATTAGACTTCATATAAAATTCACAATTACTTGCCAAATAAATTTGGGCTGCCCTCCACCTATCCGGGCAGTAGATCCCAACTATAAAATAGTCTCAGCGGGTCAGGGGCTTGTCATCGATAAGCAAAGAACAGCAGCGGCACTAGTCAAAAAGATGGGAGTGGAGAAGGAAGTTTTGAGGCCCGGAACCGGTCCCAAACCGGTAGCCGGTCGGAACGTCACAGTCCACTGCACTGGTTTCGGTTAGTCACGCTCTCTCTGCGTCAAAAAAAAACCTAAGCACGTAATATTTACATAATTGTTTTCTGGGAAATTCTCTTCTGTTTGGTTGCCGGGAAAATGTAGGGAAAGAAAAAAAAAACCTGTATTTTAGATTCCATTTGATCAGATCTTTTGTAAAGAATAAATTGCTTGGCGGTTTCCATTTTGATTCGGCTTTATATTTAATTTACTTTGTCTAATTTTCGCCATTTTTCTGGGCAACCGAGCTGAAATTCTGTCAAATCTGGGGTTTGTATTGATTATGTGATTGTGTGATTGATTTCTAACTTGCATTGGATTAGTCTGGTGGGTCTTTCACGGTGTAAGATTTGTAGTAAATTATATGTGTGTTGGAACTTAACAGTGTGAGAAGATTTTGTGGGATTTTCAACTGGGAGAGGTATAATCACTTGGTCTTCCTTTTTCAATAGGCTGAAAATACACTTTTTGTCCCTGAAAATTACCTTAGGTTTAAGTGTCAATTTTTTTCACGAACAATTTAAACATCAGTCATGAATTGAATTGAATTGAATTGTACATGTGGCTAATGGAAGGATAACGTTTATAATCTAATGTGACATTCATGATTGATGGACGAAAGGACAACATTTACAAATTTTGGACTTTTTAAATTTCGCAGATGAAAATCGAAGTTGGGCCTAATCTCGTTTAAAAATGTATTTCAGCCTTTGTTTTTAATATGTAGGCGGGACTCTTCAACTAAGTTGTATGAGTCAAGTTTCTCTACCATAATTTGTTTTTCTCAATTCATTTGGTGATTTATTTATTTCATTTGAATAGCAGCACCGCCGCCATTGCCTCCTTTGGGTGCCCCTACTTCGTCATTGTTGGTTATGCTATCTGTTTGGTTCAAAAGAAATTAAGCTACTTGATGCTGTTCCGAGACTTTTTGTGTTTAATTATTATTGATTTTTTTTTGGTATGTGCATTAGGGTTCTCTTTTCTTTAAGAAAAACATCAACTAATTCGTAGAATAGGATGGTAAGAGGTCTACTTGTAGTTTTGCTGTTTCTCCTGCCCTTTAATGTTCTCTTTGTCGCAGGGAAAAATGGTGATCTCTCTCAAAAGTTTTGGAGGTGAGGATTGTGCTTCTATTTTTTTTGAGTATCCTGTTTTTACTGTTTTCAACTTGGTGTTATATTGTGCTTTTCTATGCTTTTATTTCTATTTTTAATGGGGAGTATATATGTTCGTATTTGTCTCATTTAGCACAAAGGATCCTGGACAGAAGCCATTCAGCTTCAAAATCGGCCAAGGTTCTGTTATTAAAGGTAGCTGTACCATTATATTTTATGTTCTACTATGTTGAGATTAATGTTCACACGTTCCTCAAATAAAACAAAAATATTGATTTAGTTTAAATGTATGACCATTCAGCTGCCAGTTAGTGTTATCGATTGCTTTCTTGTATGCTTTTCTTCTTTTTCTATAGCCTAAAAGTTCTATAGGTACTTGGTTTCTTGCTGGAAAGATGAACTTGATAATCCCAAATGTGGATAGCTTGCCCTTGTTCTGTCCCATCAACCTTTATCATCCCTTTCCACTTCTTTAATTGCTCTCTGATAAGAATTGCAGATCTCCTAATGTATTTTAGTGCTGATTAAGTTGAAGGCCTAAGGCTTGGGAGCAACCAAGACTTGTTTAGATCAGAAACTTATGTTTAAACATTGTTGGAAGTTACATATTTTTTTTTTGTAGGGAACATATTCCTCAAGATGGTTGATATGAAATGCTTTATTTCTATTCAAGCATCCACTTAACACTCATCCATTACTCCTTTAGGGGATGGAAAAGTTTCTGTCTTAATGGGTCTATCTTTTAGATAATGCTTCTATATACAACGTGTTCTGTTTTTGCTTTATAGATGGTTTAAAGAGAATTCACCACAATTGCCAAATTTATGGTACGGGCCTTTTTTTGTTTGTTGAAGTGGTAGGTGACTCATGCATACCATGGGACTTGAACCCCACCCACCATCCCATACTCATGGGGGGTAGAAGTGCCATTTGTCCCAAAGGCCATTGGCGAAACATGTTACAACCTGATTTTTATTTGGCCTTAATATCTCAATTTAAGGAGTTTGTCTTTTATGGATAGCTGCTGTTTTGTATCTGTTGATAGGATGCAGATTCTGAAGTCATTAATTTACCCTTTTGAACCAATCTGCAGGATGGGATGAAGGTGTGCTGGGAATGCAAGTGGGAGAAGTTGCTTGTCTGCGGGTAATACTCAAGTTCTGCGCTACTCTTTCTGTTTCAGACTTACCATATTTCTGTGCGCATCAAATAGAATCTGAAGTATTTTAAAGCTCAATAATGTCATATATGGGGAAATGTTTTGGAAAGCTTTCATTTTGAGGTTGACTCTTTTGCATATTTCACTTGTTTGTCACTGACAATTTATTTGACGTTTTTGAGGTTATAACACCCATATAGATTGGAAGTATATTATCACCAGTCATTTGTTGCAAACTGAGAAGAGTACTGAATCAAAACTTCTTTTCGCATAATATCTTTAAAACTTAGTATGATCTGCATATTTGTCGGATTATCCATCTGTTCTTGATATTTTCTTAAATAATGCCCTAATTTTGAATCTCTCATCAAACTAATCTCAATATCTTAAACTTTTCACGAATCACACTACCTTATAAGCTGTTGATCTGCCTCACAAGATTGTTGCTTGAGTTTTTGAAAGCCAGGTCCCTTTTATGTCCTGTTGCCGTTCATTTGGCATGCATTTTGAGTTAAACTTTGAATATTACTTATCTAAGATCTTGTGTTCCTGTTTAATATTTTTTCAGTGCTCTCCGGATTATGCTTATGGTTCTGGTGGGTTTCCTGCTTGGGGTATTCAACCTAACTCCGTCCTAATTTTTGAGATCGAAGTCCTGAGCACAGAGTGACAACTCTCTTGGTAAAACCATGTGGTTTGTTCTGAATAACTTGCTTTGAAGGAGTAGCATGTACGACTATTATGATGACGTATATGTTATCTTTCGATTCTTGGAGCATAATATAAATGTTATTTTCGAACTCTAGATTGCTTATTTTAAGTTAATACTGAAGTCCTTATGGTGAACATATTTCATTTCTGCTTGGGGGTCTTCATATATGTTCCAATTAATGGTGTACATGCGGATGCGGTTATTTACAATATCTGCATTTGCAGCTATAAATATCACTTTTAGATATTCGCATTTGTACTGTATTTTTACTAACAACATCTGCACGGTTATTGTGGTTATTAAATACGGTTATTATCTTCTATTCGCATATTAGGTAACGGGTATTTTGGGCCTATTTTAGTCTTTGAGGCCTTCTTTTGGTCTCTATTAGGGCATATTTTAAACGATTTTGAAAATAATTTAGGCCGATTTTTAATGTTTTACACTAATTTTATAATATTTTGTAAGTTCTAATCTTTTGAAAATATATTGATTTCACATTGTTTTTTTCCTTTTTGTCCAAGTGTTATACAAGAAAGCAACATAATTAATCAAACCAATGTAAACATAATTTATACATAATTTAAAACGACGTTGTTTTGGTGAATTTATTAAATATAATATATAAAGTATGTATTATATGTAAAGTGTATGCAGATGTAGGTAATTAATTGTATTTGCTTATTCTAAAATTGTTATCTGCATCCGCATATGTGGATAGTAGTTTTTGCTATTTGTATCCGTATATGTTGATAGCAGATGGTTTTCAGATAGCGGATGTAAGCGGTTAATATCCGTTCGAATGTACACCCATAGTTCCAATGAATCTATTTTTCACAAAGGTTCTTTAACGATCTATTAATAATATTAATATTATGTTCACCGATGGGTTAAGTTTTTCCAAATTTTTATTAGACGGAGAATGTATTTTGGGGATTTCACTTTTTTCATTAGGATTTAATCTTGGATTTGGATGGGAGGGTTCATATTGTAAAAAATTAAAAGATGATAATCTTAAATTGATATTTTTTAAAATTTAATGAATATAATTGTAAAAGTGATGAAAGATCATAGGTAGTAAGTAAAGTTTTTCTATAATATATAAAGCGGTTAATAATTATTAACTGTCTTTACCTATCTTTAAAACTGCTAATCGCAACTGTTCTAAGCGATTATATGGTTGCAATTATTAGTGATTATTAGTTGTTAATATTTACCCCGCTTGTACATCCTAATTTTTTTTTTTTTTTTTTTAAAGGACGTAAACCCTAATTATGATGACCTACTTTGGCTTGAATCTGTCATTTGCACTAGTAAAAATCCTAGACTGAATATGAGGCGTTACATGCATGTGCAACTTTTTTAATGTTGAGGTATGGACATGTGACTTGTACCATTTTTGTACACTATTGAGGTGAAACAGCGTCAATGTTGTACATAATTCATTATCGCAATGCATACCCCACGACTTCTATTAATTGGGTTTTTTTTTTTTAATAAAAATAAATAAATAAATAAATCTAAGTTATGTTTGTTTCGGCACAAAATATTTTTTGAAAAATGTTTTTCGGATTTGGTACCACTGAAAATGATGGTCAAATTAAAAATATTTTTAATTTGACTAGAAAAGCTTTATTAATCTTTACAAAATAGTTTCTAATTTATAATATCGTAAACTATTTTTTTGAGATTGATCTTCTCCTTCAGCACTTTCTTTCACAATTTATTATCCGTCGTTGTTGGAATCAGGCCGCTATTTTTTATACATACCAAATGCCGAAAAATATTTTATTTATTTTTATTTTTCATTAAAAAACATATTACGTGAAAACAAATGAAATCTTAAAAAGCCTTTGTTTGGTCGATGGGAAATAATTCCCAGGTCAACAACAAATTTATAGCATAAAAGTGAATGGCTAGGTGTGGCCGCCTGGCTAGAATCTAGGGGTGGCAACACCACCCCTGGAGTACCTTAGGGATCCACCACAAGGTACGTTAGGGGTGGTACGTTCACCCATTGTGAATTTGCAGGTACCACAAAAACCTCCGATGCTCATCGGGAGTGGCCAAGGCCCACCCCGATAGCACCAATCACCCCCACCCCCATGGTCTTCTGTGGATAGTCCGTCACTCACAATAATTAAACAATTTTTTGTTATTAAATAAAAAAAAAATATATGTAAATTTTTTTAGTAATTTTGATTAAATTTCAATTAAGACATATCTTTTGTCTAATTAAATAACGAGAATAACTATTTCATTTCGCTCTTTATTTTTAATAATAATTATATAATTTCTTAATAGAATACTTTTTCCGCTAAACGAGTCATATGTGCAAGAAAGTCAGAGAAACGGAGGCGCGCATGTTGTTGGAATTCAGTGGCTATAATTAAAAGTTTTGAAAAGGAAAAAAGCAGAGGCATTTGTGGCTCTACGACTCTAGACTAGGTTTTGACTAAAACCTCCACGATCTCAGCCTAATCATATTATTGGATTTTTTTTTTTTTTTTTATTCTTTTTCATATATATATATATATATATATATATATATATATATATATATATATATATATATATCACGGCCCAAGAATAGTGCAGGTCAAGATAAAGCAGCTACGGCCGATTTCGTTGGACTGAGCTTCAGCTTCCCAATATGCAATTCCTTGGACCGAGTCGGAAGGAAATTTTAGTCCATTGAGAAAGAAATAGACGATACTCGGTTCCTTCCTACTCCTACTTAATTTGAAAATTATTGGAGTCAAACCCAACGACCAAAGACTGGTCAACAGTGCAACAAACAGAACCAGAAACGCTGAAAGGACCGCGTAAACGGGCGTGCCGGAAAGGGCCCTCCATCATTCCTCTACTGTTTTCTACTGCAATAACTTCCTTTAAATATGCTCGCCACTCTTCTCTACTTCCAAGCTAAAACCAACAAACTTCGATCTCTCTCCCAAAACTTCTTCTTCAATCTAGTTCTAGACACGCAGACATGGGTTTGAAAGGATTCGTTGAAGGCGGCATAGCTTCGATCGTCGCCGGCGCTTCCACTCACCCTCTTGACCTGGTCAAGGTCCGCATGCAGCTTCAAGGAGGCGAACCCCAAGTCCCAAATCCCGCCCTACACCCCGCCTATCGCCCTGCGCTTGCCGGAAACTCCACCGGATTGTGTAACGGGTCTCTACACGTTGCACCACCGCCTCGCGTTGGACCCATCTCTATCGGCGCCAGAATCGTCCAGACCGAAGGCATGGCCGCTCTCTTTTCGGGAGTCTCCGCCACCGTCCTCCGCCAAACACTCTACTCCACCACCCGCATGGGGCTGTACGACATTCTTAAGCGTAAATGGACTGATCATAATTCAGGTTCGGACTCGGGTAATAATTTGCCCCTCACTCGCAAGATATACGCCGGCCTTATTGCCGGAGGCGTAGGCGCCGCCGTCGGCAATCCCGCCGACGTGGCAATGGTCCGAATGCAAGCCGATGGGCGCCTCCCCAAGGACCAGCGCCGGAACTACAAGAGCGTGATTGACGCGATTAGTCGAATGTCAAAGCAGGAGGGAATCGCGAGCCTGTGGCGTGGTTCGGCTCTTACAGTGAACCGGGCGATGATCGTGACGGCGTCGCAGCTGGCATCATATGATCAGGTGAAGGAGACGATCTTGGAGAGGGGTGTGTTGAGCGATGGGATTGGAACCCACGTGGCAGCAAGCTTTGCAGCCGGGTTTGTGGCTGCGGTGGCGTCAAACCCGATCGACGTGATCAAGACAAGGGTGATGAGCATGAAGATGGAGGCAGGGGCGGCGCCGCCTTACTCCGGTGCGTTGGATTGTGCGATGAAGACAGTGAGGGCAGAGGGGCCGATGGCTTTGTATAAGGGTTTCATCCCTACAATCTCAAGGCAGGGTCCATTCACTGTTGTGCTCTTTGTCACACTAGAACAAGTCCGGAAGCTATTCAAGGATTTATGATCATGGATGGTGGGGTTGAAATACTGAGATTAGAATCAAATTACATGAACAAAGATAGAACATTTTTTATCTACTAATGTAATTTAGTAGACTATTATACTGTAACAGTAAAAATTAATCATTGAAATTTTTTTTTTCTTTAATTTTTATTTTAAACGTGTTAATTTGAGGATTGATTTTTAAATACAATTACTATTTTTAATTTCTGTCCAAGTTTCTGTTGACCTATATTGCATTCTAGAAGAATGTTGCTTATATTATTTGTTCTTTGATTATTTTGGGAGAACGTTAGGAGAATGACCATTAGGTAATGTAGTACAAGCTTAGGAAAAGAAAGTATAGGCCGTCCAATTCCGAGTTTGAGTATTTCTTTATCAAATCGCCAGACCATACCACCACTAGGCTAACACCGAGCCACCCCCAGACAACTATCAAACGACTCGGGACCACCACCACTAAGCCACTTTCGGACCACCTTCGGATCACACCATCGAACCACCCCGAACCACCACCAAACCATTTTCAGACCACCACCGAACCACAACCAAACCATCCCTAGACCATCACCGAGCCACCCTGAACCACCATTAAGCCACCTCTAGACTGCCACTAAGCCACCCTTGAACCACTGCTGGACCACCACTAAGCCACTCTTGGACCATCCGAATTGGGGTGTTTATACAACTAGTCACGCTGTCAAAAAGACACGTGGCTAATTGGACGCGTGTCTACAGTAACCGGTACTGTAGACACGCGTCCAATTGTTGGGTTTTTTGCAGTGTAACCACCATTGAACCATTGTCGTACCACCACTAAAACACCATCGGAGCACCGTCAAACCACCACTAAGCTATTGACGGCCACCATCGGATCATCACTGGACCACCTATGGACTTTTGCCAAATCACTATCGAAATTTTTTATTTTTAATTTAAAAAGAAGTTATATTTATATTTTTATGTTGTGAATAGAAATTGATTTTTAGGTTAATTGATTGAATTAAAAAAAAAATTGTGATTTTTTCATAACGTGCCAAACATTGAAAAATATTTTCGGTGAAAAATATTTTCCTAAAAAATGATTTCTTTAAAAACATTTTTCGACGAAAAATATTTTATGCCGAAACAAATTGACTATAAATCTTTATGCAAGAATCTTAGTTCTTACTCTATTTTAAAATTAGTTGCAAACAAATTTTTAAATAATTTTAAAACCATCCATTGGATAGGACGAAAATCACTAATAAAGCAATTTAAACCAACATGCAGGGTACGTATAGGCCAAAAAATACTTTTAATTTGTTTTTCAATATATATATAGTATAATAAAAATTAGGATTAAAGACACTTTTAGTTCATGAGTTTTGACAACTTTATTTTTTAATCCTTAAGTTTCAATTCGCATTACAGATAGTACCTCAATTTTGGAAAAAAACCAAATTGGTACCGTCAGTCAAGTTTTCCGTCCAAAAACTAACGGCTCACCACGTGTCAACTTCTGAGATTCACATGTGGCACTATATAAAAAAATTAAAAATTAAAAATTAATTAAAAATAATAAAATTAAAAAAATATATTAAAAAAAAATAATTGAAAAAAAAAAAAACAAGGGGTGGTCCGGCCACCCCCCTTTTTTTTTTCATTTATTTTTAATTTTTTAATATTTAATTTTTTTATATAGTATCACGTGTCAACCTTAGGGTTTGACACGTGGCAGACTGTTAGTTTTTGGACGGAAAACTTAACTAAGGTACTAATTTAGTATTTTTTCTAAAATTGAGATACTATCTGTGATGCGAATTAAAATTCAGGGACTAAAAAATAAAGTTGTCAAAATTCAGGGACCAAAAATGTGTTTAACCCTAAAAATTGAGAACTAAATGGACTCTTAGTAGCCAGCCACGTTGATTGTCGCATAAAGAAGTTAACATAAAACGTCATCAATTTTTATGCTATAACTAGGGGTGTATACGAGCCGATCCTGAGCGAGTATTGGCTGTTCGGGCTCAACTCGTTTATGTAATAGTAAAGTTCGAGTTCGAGTTCGAGTTCGAGCTCGACACAAGCCTAAAATTTGTGTGCGAGCTCAGCTCGCTTTAGAAAATTTACTGACCGAGCTAGTTTGAGCTTGGTCATTTTGGTGGATCCCGAACTCGAGTACTTGGCCCGTATCATACAATTCAAATTATTTATTTTAGCAATAAAAAATAATTAAACCACATTTATGATCATATGAATGTATGATCATATGATTTATACAATCTAACAATTCATATGATCTTAGATCTTGGATCACGTGTTGACGGTGTTATAATAATTCATAAGTATCGAATGATAATAATTATACGTTATAACATTAGATATAGTAGATTAGTGATTACATGTCATATGTCACAATATTATATTATTATATGATCATATAATCTTATTATATTACATGAATAATATAATATGAATCATATGATTAAGTGATTAACAATTAAGTATTGATATTGTTCACTTTTATTATTTTATATACATATTTATATAACCAAATAATTATAACCAATTAATATTTACTGACAATTTTTATTTGTTATTTAATTTATGCTTACATATATTATATTGTTTATATATATATATATAAACGGATCGATCCTTATACGAGCAAGTTCACGAGTTTTAATCGAGTCAAGTCAAGTTTATACGAGTTTGCATAATTTGATAATCGAGTTTGATTTCATGTTTACGAGTAGCTCATTTAATAATCGATTCGAGTACGAGTCGAGTTTGTTTGAGTCGATCTCGAGTAAGCTTACAAGTAGCTCAGTTTATTTACACCCCTAGCCATAACTAATTGGCAGAAGAATCTAATTCCAATTTTATAAGTTATTTAGAGACTTATTAGTTACAACTTTTAAATGTTAATTGAGCTAAATTACAAAATTAATTGAACTTTAATTGTGATAGTAAAACTTATTAGTGTTCGTCAGATTTGATGGGTAAATGGATAGTGTTGGTATGCGAAATCCGACCACCAAATTGAATCGGCCGGCCCAACCTAACAATTATTCATATGATGGTTTCATTGGTTTGGGTTGGGTTTGATTTTTGGATTGGATTAGTCATTAATTAATGCTGCACGGCCTCACAAAACGGCTCGATCATGGCACTCGATCACAAACCTAAAACACATCAATTCTCCTACAGCCTAAACCTGCAAATTAAACTACCAAAACCCACAATCATAACACTCACCAAATAGGATAAAACGCTAATAACATTTGTGCTATTACATCAAAAGTATTAGTTAATTTGAAGTTTTTTTTTTTTTTTTTTTTTTTTTTTTTTTTTTTTTTTTAAATAACAGCTTCATCTAAAAGCTAGGTAATGTGAGACTTAGTACTCATGACTATCTTTACAAATCGCCCACTTTATATGGTCTACTTTTCATCTTCTCAATGTGGGACAAAGGTGTTACAATGCTACTAATAGCCACCCGGCCAGTTTCAGGGATAGTACTATTAATTTTATAGTCATGATATATTTAAAGTACTTGATGTATTTAACGGTGTACATGATACTATATTATGTAAATTTTTTAAAGACATGTCAATATTGACATTATGTACACTACTAGATGTATCTACTTTAAATTTTGATCATGAAATAGATACTCGATCTCCATTTCATTTGAAACGGAAAGGATCCAATTCTTCAAAGTAATGCTAGTGACAATCTTTTTATCCTCCCAAATTGATGTGGCTCTTAAAATCATCATTAGATTTAGAATGAATCACTATTAAATTTTGATTTAATGGTAATTTTAAAAACCATATCAATTAAAAAAAAAATTGGTTTCTAACCTTACTTATTTTCTCCATTAGAACCCAAACACCTAAAGACATAGGCACGGTTGTACAACTAACATTGTTACATATAGGAGTCTTTTATGGACGAAGGAGTAGATCGAGACCAATATTGAGGAATGCATGTCTGGTTGTGTAAAGGAGGAAAGAGAAGTTAGAATTCTCTCTTCTTTATAGGCTAGAGGAAGACAAGTGGAAGGATTAGGATTAATGACTAATGGGGCTTATCATGTCATTAGATTTAGGATTAGTTTGGCTATTAATGTCATCTTAGGATTTGTCTTTTATTATCATGTAAGCTTGGTATTGTTATCTCATTATCACTATGTAAGTCCATCTAAGACAAGCCATGGGGCTAATAATTAAAATCATTGATGGAAATTCGATCTGCTGAGCAACCTTGTTGCTAACTAGGCCTACGTTCCCTCTAAGAACCTATCATCCAAAACCTTAACCTATGCATTATTCTTGCCACGATTTCTCCAAAATACATGATCAACGTCGTAAGAAGGTTCTAGTGCCTTTCTTTGTAAACAGACCCATTACGCGCTTATAATCACATAACAACCTGGTATCAGAGCTAATGATTATGCCTAACTCTCAAATGGAGCATTTAGAAAATAGACGTTGCTTCTCTCAATACAACTATACAAGCCAGGAACAACCACACTACGGTCAAGAATGTGTGGTGAAACAAATGGCAGATTCATCAGCCAAATTTGAAGGCTTCTTGTAAAGGAGGAAGTTCCCACAAGGTGGGAGCAAGTGAAAGATCGTCCTCTAGAAATCGTATCGGAAGAACTCACAATCATTTTTCCAATTCAGTTGTCCCAAAATTCGCTAAATTGGATTTTCCAAAATCTAATGGCAATGAAGATCCAATCAAAGCACAAATGGCTTTTAAAACAAGGGCATATTAAGTTTATGAGGGTAAAATTTCTATAATATTTTTTGTTCAATAAAAGTGTTTTGAAAAGAGTAAAAACAAGCCATTGAAAACCCTCTTGAATCCTAAACCCGTAATTTATGTTTTGACTAATCTAGGGCTAAAAACCCCTAATTTTTCAAGGAGCGATCAATCAGCCCATAATTGATCTGCCTAGTGAGGCTAATCGATCGGTGCCAATTTGGCATGCATTTTTAATACGTCCAAAACATCTAAAACTTGACCCTTACTCTTTTTTAATTAAAAGGCTAGAAACCCTAGGAAAGGTCATTTCACATTTGCTCGAACACGAAAAATTGATGTCATTCGCTTGCAATAGAGCGAAGCAAAGTCACCTATATTTGGCTGTCGGTGGGATGGCACATGGTAAAGGATGCAATCAGATAAGATAGTGACAAAGCATGCACACATATAAGCCAGTCATGATATAAAGCATATCCATGAAGTCTCACAATGTAATTATGCTCGAGTAATTATAAAATGAAGATTTGTGTCCACTTCTTGTCCCTCCAAATATAATGTAGCTTTTAAAATTACAATTGGATCAAATTCAATAGTGATCCATTTCAAATTCAATGGTAATATTAAAAGACAGGTCATCTTTAGAGGGACAATTAAGGGACATAAGTCTTTCTTCTAGCATTATTCATTATGCTGAACTAAGTTTATCACATAATATTATAATATGATCAAGTGGAAGATGATGACATGTTTTAATGGGACCATAACAAATGTGGTCATCCGCACACTTAATTATCTCCATAGAAAATGATCACTTTAATGGAAGTTAAAAGAGAAAGGATGTTACGTACTCTTCATGAAGAATTTGATGGTTGTCTATATATTGACATGGGTTGGAGGACGAAAATAACAACTCATTCTCTCTAACTCTTTACTTTTTTGAAAAATTTCTCTTTTTAACTTTTTAGTACTTTTATTGCTATTGCAATTTCCCTTCAAAAGTTCAAAAACTCTCAATTTTTTGTGTATCAACTTTTAAGTTTTTGCAATCGCACCCCTCCTATTAGGGTTTTTTGTTAAACTAGACTGTCAAAAGGTAAAATAACCCTTATCCCTCTGTAAATTTTATAAAATTATTGTAAAAAAACTAAAAGTTAAACGTAATAAATTGAGCAATTTCTCTTCAAAAGTTTAAAAACTCTCAATTTTTTATGTATCAACTTTTAAGTTTTTGCAATCGCACCCCTCCTATTAGGGTTTGCTGTTAAACTAGACTGTCAAAAGGCAAAATAACCCTTATCCCTATGTAAATTTTATAAAATTATTGTAAAAAAACTAAAAGTTAAACGTAATAAATTGAGAAATTTTGAACTTTAAAAAGAAGACTACAAAAACAATGAAAATTAGGAAAGTGGGGGTGAAGTTTCCCTTCCTTTTTAAGAGGCATGCTTCACAAAAAACACATGTCATTTGTCACTTTTGATGATACAATTAGGAACGTTGGCTTTCAATTAGGTTGTGTCATCTCAAGATTTGATTACTTTTTAGCTTTTAATTTAACATGAAAAGTCCACTCGTTCACACTACTATTGAACTTATTTCTTTGGTTTGAGTTTTCTTTGGTAATAATGGTTCTACCTTATATAGCTCGAGTGGCCCGTGCAAGGAAAAAGGTTTCCACCGCCCGATGATAAAAATTCCAATTGCCTACACACTACACACCAGTAGTACTTAACGCTTAAGTTACATTGAAAGAGGACGCAAACATGGATTTTAAGCACTGTGATTATCATAATTATGCTCATTACTCTCCTTTATCATTACCTTTTTTTGCCCAAATTTTAATATTTTTAATTTTTTTTACTGATTAACCACCTCTTTACTTGTCACGGGTGTACATGTTTTAACTTGGTTGTAATTTTTTTTTACTAGAAATTTATTTAAGGTAGGGACACTTCGTACGTGTATCCACTTTCTTGGGGTAAATCTTGAATATGTGTAAAACGCTCTCTCCACATGGTTTGGATAAGACTTTCAGCTTTGTCGGCAAGCGTGGCCCCAATAAATTATTTACAATCAAGGAGATTCGAATCTTAAACCTAAAGGCCGGAATGCCACCAAGTCTAAGTACTGCATTTTTTACTTTAGCCAACCCCGTAGGGTTAAATCATATTTATATTAATTGAATACATATTCCTGCCAAAGGCTAAAATACTCTCGTTTACTATTTAAGAGTGCGTTTGTGGTTGTGACTTCGTAAATAAAAAGTGTGATTCTAAATTAAATTGCAAAAAATGAATCTTTTGGAAATTTCGTTTTTAAAACGCATAAAACTATTTTTTCAAATCGCATGTTTTAAAAGCTAAACTGAGATTTTGACAAACGTTTAACTGCGTTTTTAAAATTTACTTTTTAAAATTACATATTTTTAAATCGAAAATTCGAACGGACCTAAATAAAACTCGATATAAATAAGAATCATTTCAAACATGAATTTTTTTTTTTTTTTTTTTTCTAACTTTAATCGGTTCAGAACTATAATGGACCATCCTTTATTCACACCGGTATCCGTGGCTCCCACTCAAGACTATCAATGCCACAACCGTTATTGCTCTTAACCACACTATTTTTTTTTTTTTTATTTTTCTTAACCACACTATTATTTTGGCTTTTAATCTATTATTTCTATTGGATAAAGAAAGCAGGAAATAACATTAGGGCATAATTAAGAATGGTCAACTAAACATAAAGTAAAGTAAAACCCTAGTAATTAAGTTGACCCACTTACCACTAATAATTTCTAATCACTTCCAAAAGTATGCTCAGCGGTTGATGCAAATATTATTTCAATATATATATATACACAGTATGCACTAAAGATATGAAAATAATAATAAAAAAAAAAAATTAAAAAAAAAAAAAAATTCTTATATTGCGTAAGATTATGGGGGGAATCCCTAAATTCTTGCATGCCTCCTGATAAAAAAAGCATAAAAAAAGCATATACTAGTGCCTCCTAAAGGACAGACCTCATAATAATAGGATGAATAAACTATAAATTTGGTATTTGATACTTGTTCCCTCCACTCAAAGCAACATGGTATTTACTATGTCTTTAAATATTGCTAATCTATAGGTCTATTGATAAATAATTGAGTTGGTTAAATCTTTTTGCCGGTAGAGAGCATGTTTGGAATCACGTTTGTGTTATTTATACATATATTGTATACACACTCATATTTGATATGAGACTCCTACATGTGAGATGGGTCTCACACCATTGTTAGTGTACAATGTGTGTACAAATATCCAGCATGTTTGGCAAACATTTGTGATTGTAAAATTTTTGTAGTAAAAAGTGATTGATGTGATATAAAGTATATAAAAGTTTGTAATTATTTTATAGAAAAGTGAAAAAGTTTTGTTAATAGGTTTTTTTTTTATTATTTGAATAGTAAAAAAAAAAATTATTGATATGATATAAAAAGTGAAAAAAAAAAGAATGTTTTAAATTTGACTTTTTTTTTAGAGAAGTAAAAAAGTAGAGGGGGAGTTGAAAATGTTTACCAAACACCACCTCATTAACTTTTACCAAACGTTCTAAGTAATGCTAGAAGTCCATCTTGTGTAATTCTTGTATCCCTCCAAAATTAAGGTTATTTTTAAAATCATCATTGAATTTATGATTAATCACTGCTGAATTTTGATCCAATAGTGATTTTAAAAGCCACATAATTTTTAGAGGGATACATGAGTGACTTCTAGAATTACTTCAAACCCTCGCTACCTCAGCCCCCCACTTTTATCTAAAAATGTCAACTTCAAAACATTCTAATTTTTTTACTTGTTATATCACATTAATCAATTTTTATTACTATTCAAACCAAAAAACCCACTTCACTTTTCCTAACAAAAAAATCAAAATTTCTTTCTGATTTTACCAAACACACCCAAAGCTTTTTCTAGATATAAAAATGATATTTTCTACCGTAATCCCAAATAGGCTATAGACTAACTAGGGTTTATGTTATGCTTTTTTTTTTTTTTTTTATATTATTATTATTTTTTAATTTTTTAAATTTTTTGCTCTTTTTGGCTAGCTTTTCATACACGGGGGCAATATATTAGATCCATGATTGTTGCTGGTGGGCAAAATATATGGAGCATGCACTTGATGGCTCTTTGCATATATAATTCTCTCTTTGTTTTTGAGGTGGTTTTTCTTGCATAATTCATAAAATGGCCCCCTTTAATGCTAACTGTACATTCATTTGGTGATGCCAATGAGGCCCCCATAAACCTTGGTAATGGCCAATTATATTAATGACCAAAGTAGATATAAATAATGAGTGGTTTAGATTATTAATTAGTGAATAGCACATGTTTGTGTCCATGGAATTAATTAATATTCTAATTGCTATTATTGTCATTATAATAGCTATTATCATCAACATCATCTAAGTCCATAAAAAAGATTAATGCTGCACGCTTTAGGAAGTTGTCAACTCTTTTTAGTTAGGAATGTTGTCATTTCTCACCTGAGTTTTGCCCTCTCATTGCTTCTTATGCTGGCCAACAATTTTCCAAGCTTTCCATCAATTATCAAACCTTGTGTTATAGCTCGTTTGGGTGTTCGGTTTTTAGAAAAATTGCTAATACCGAGAGAATTTGTTTTTTAAAATTATGTTTGGATGGCTTAGAAAACTTCAGACAAAATTAGAAAAAGTTGGATAAAATATGAGAAAAATTTGATATTTGAAAAATTTTTCTAACCCAAATATGCCATTATAAGCTTTATTTTTCATTTTACTTTCGTACCGAAAAAAAAAAAATTAGAAATTAACATCCATATATGTTGAGAATTGGGCCAATAAGAGCTGCACGGCCCAATAGACTCATAGGCTTAAAAGCCCATTAGTGGGTCTAGAGACCCGAATTTATTAAATCATGCATAACAAAGAATCAGCTCCAATAGCAACGGAATAAAATTCAAATCTCACAATATTGTATAGGGTCCTGATTCGAGGAATGAGAATCCCGAGACCTAGGCCATCGGAAGGGTGATCCCATAATACGATTGGACCGAGAAGTAAGCTCAAACGGTTATACGGGACATACTATAGAGGGAAAGCTCTAACCAGGTAAAATGGACTTTTGACTCACTTATTGTCTCCCGTCTTTAATCTCATACACAATTCTAACTTAAACATCGTAGTTATCCCATACAGGCATCTACCGGCAGGCTCCAGTGCTTACATTGCTCTTTTTTTACGAGTGCAATTTGGTTCGATGTCGAGCACTAAGAAAGTATTCTAACAGTTTGATACTGTCTGTGAGAATGATCATTTGCTTCAAGACAAATCATTTTGTAGATCCCATTCCTAAGACTAATGAGTTTAAAATGGCTAGCACTACTAAAACTAGGGCTTATGGGTGCAATCTAATGTGTTGCTTACTATTTCTTGGTGGGAAATGGTATGCCTTAAGGTAGTCTCACTTAATTATTAAAAAAAAGATAACCTAATCTAAGTCAGCACCATTGTCACCAATATGGAAGAGCTGCCACGTGTTAAAGTCCAAAATCATCCCAACAAATTGTTGGAATAACATGGAAATATTTATAGCCAGTTATAATTTTCAATAAAGTTGTTTGGTCTTTGTTTTAGCAAAGTTATAGGCCATGGCACATGTTGTCTAGATACATAATAAGAATGAGGTGTCTATCTTTGCGTCTTATCCACATATGATATACCTATATAAAGTAAAAGAGAAATGGTACACTATTTTTTATATAATTTTTTATATATCTCCGTACAATCAAGTTTTAAATTCATTAAATTTGCAAATTCAATTGTAAATTTGAAAAAAAG